>NC_054848.1:67924768-68067268 GCF_018345385.1 Vulpes lagopus | reverse complement strand
GCAAAATTTAGCTCCTGACAGTATCGTAGGACAAGGAGAAGGTTCTATGGGCTGGGTCTGTGTTTTGGTATAAGCTGAATGGGATCTTAGGCTCATTGTCTTGGGTAAGAAATTCATGGCCTTGCTTGTTAGTAGGGAGGAACCATTTCAGTTGACCTTGAGTCTAGGCTTCTGTAGAAACAGCAAGTTAGTTTGTTAGTGGGATATAAAAAGATGCAATAGCTAATTAGAGGGATACAGTTCTCTGAAAATAAGTTTTAAACTTTTGGCTAGTCATTAACCAAATGGGGCAAGATTTCAATTGCTCCCTGAATTATGATCATTCTTCAATTCTGAAAAATGAGGATGTTGAGGACCCCAGATATTTCCTTGTCTCCTTGGGTGAAGAGGTAGGTTTTATGTAGAATGCAGTTTTTGCAAATCTTAGCTGTAACATGCCTATGTGCAGGGGTAAGCATAAGTTTTCAACCTATACATCACAGCAGCAAGGGAATCAGAAGCAATATGGAGTCTGACATGCTAAGTTATAATTCGGTTATAATCCTCCATTGTCAATTCTTCTTTCCATTTCTATGGAACATGGTTGGATATTGGTCTTCTGTAACTGCGCCAAGCTTATTTAGGGTGCAATAGGGGCTTTGGAGTGGAAGGTTTTGACAAGGTGTAGGTTATAATGATTTTGGTCCTTTGTTATAATAGAAGGGGTTTCAGAGATAGTTCTTTTTCTGTAAACTTGGATATTTTTCTACATAGTTTAGCATTACATAGCATTATTAAACTTTATCCCCAAATATAGTTTAAGGAATGATAATAGTATAGTCAAGTCCACTTTTATAAATCCCAATAAAATTAATTTTATACTAATGGGTATCCAAGGGAATAGATCAGTAAACCAGTCCAAGTCACCTTAGATAAAGGTTATGCAGTGGTCAAGGCAACTGGCTTGTTGTTTGATTTTAATTATATGGCTTCTTACCTCTGAGAAGGAGTTAATTTGGTGCAGCAAGTGGAATTAGCTATTGTATAGACTCTGCCTAGTTTGGCGAGCAATCTGATAATAGGTAATTATGCGAAAACAAACATAAAAAACAGGATAATGGTTAGAGCACATTATGAACTCAGTATCTGAGTTCCACATGCTGCAAGTGAGATTTCTACATGTCAGGCTCAAAGCATCTTCAAATGGAGTGTGAGCAGACCATGATCATCTGGTGGATTTTTTTCTGGTTTTTAGTTTAAGTGTTTCTGGTGATCCTTTTGAATGACATATAGAATGATATTCATGAATACTGTCTCTACATGAGTTGCTGTAGCAATTTATCTGAAATTCTCCTCAAGTTGTCTAGCTTCAGTTTGTAGGGCTTCAGGAAAAAGGGCAGGTTTTGTTCTTAGTGATTCAAAGAAAAGACAATACGAGAAGATTGGAAACCTTAGTTTGGAGAATCACACCCAGATATTTAAAGAAACCAGAATAATTCAGGATCCAGCCCAGTTTTATGAGAAAACAACAAACACTCAAAGATAATTAATCAGAACTAGAATATAACATCCACAAGGTCTGTTGTTAAAATATCTTTCTCTCTGAAGTCACCCTCACTCTGGTCAAAGATGGCCAAATGAGGACTAATTATTTGTAAAATGAATGCAGTTTTAATAAGCTTGCTCTAATTATTTACATAAGCGCAGCAAGAATAGTAATTGACCATATAGGTTCTTTAAAAAAAAAAAGGATTTATTTATTTGTGTGTGTGTGTGTGTGTGAGAGAGAGAGAGAGAGAGAGAGAATGTGCACAAGAGAGGACAAGTGGTGGAGAGGGAGAAGCAGACTCCCTACTCAGCAGGGAGCCTGGCAGGGCTTGATCTCAGGACCTTGGGATCATGACCTGAGCTAAATGCAGATGCTTAACTGACTGAGCCACCCAGTTGTGAGCAATTAAGCCCAGTTGTTGGGAATTCTTTAAGCAATATATCAGGCCAACTTTCCAAGGGGCTCTATTGGTTCCATAAAGTCAACCTGAGTTCCTTAAAGCTGTCTGGTAATATCTGAGTCTATGCATATCTTTTTCACATATGAAACTCTAGCCAAAACCTTGGTAATATAACCAACATTCCAATGATATTCTGTAAAAATGGGACACTTATTATTTTATGTTTGAATTATCACAATACACATTGGAACATTCTTCATAACTTTTACAAATCTCTTTAACTTACATACAACTTTTAAAGACAGTGAATGCGAGTTATTTTTTTCTCTACTTCTATTTGCTTTTTCATTAGGTAGGGTACAGTAAGCTGCTATAACAACAAGTACAGCAAATGTAACACCAAAACCAAAAGGATACAAGGGTTTAAACGTGATGTCTCTGCCATCTGCAATAGATAGCTTTCTTTTTTAAACATTTTTCTTTAGAGTTAAATTTGCCAACATATAGCATAATACCAGTGCTCATCCCACCAAGTGCCCCCCTCAGTGCCCATCACCCAGTCACCCCCTTCAACTACCCCTTGTTCATTTCCCAGAGTTAGGAGTCTCTCATGTTCTGTCACCCTCACTGATATTTTCACTCATTTTCTCTCATTTCCCTTCATTCCCTTTCACTAATTTTCATATTCCCCAAATGAACAAGATCATATAATGTTTGTCCTTCTCCGATTGACTTATTTCACTCAGCATTATACCCTCCAAGTCCCTCCACGTGGAAGCAAATGGTGGGTATTTGTCGGTTCTAAAGGCTGAGTAACATTCCATTGTATACATAAACCACATCTTCTTTATCCGTTCATCTTTCGATGGACACCGAGGCTCCTTCCACAGTTTGGCTATTGTGGACATTGCTGCTATAAACATCGGGGTGTGGGAGTCCCGGCGTTTCTCTGCATCTGTATCTTTGGGGCAAATCCCCAGCAGTGCCATTGCTGGGTCGTAGGGCAGATCTATTTTTAACTCTTGGAGGACCCTCCACACAGTTTTCCAGAGTGGCTGTACCACATTCCCACCAACAGTGCACGAGGGTTCCCCTTTCTCCACATCCTCTCCAACATGTGTGATTTCCTGTCTTGTTAATTTTCCCCGTTCTCACTGGTGTAGGGTGGTGTCTCATTGTGGTTTTGATTTGTATTTCCCTGATGACCAGTGAAGCGGAGCATTTTCTCATGTGCTTGTTGGCCATGTCTATGTCTTCCTCTGTGAGATTTCTGTTCATGTCTTTTGCCCAGTTCATGATTGGATGGTTTGTTTCTTTGCTATTGAGTTTAATAAGTTCTTTATAGATCTTGGATACTAGCCCTTGATCTGATAGGTCATTTGCAAATATCTTCTCCCATTCTGTAGATTATCTTTTAGTTTTGTTGACGGTTTCTTTTGCTGTGCAGAAGCTTTTTATCTTGATGAGGTCCCAATAATTCATTTTTGCTTCTGTTTCTCTTGCTTTCATGGATGTATCTTGAAGGAAGTTGCTGTGGCCAAGTTCAAGAAGGGTGTTGCCTGTGTTCTCCTCTAGGATTTTGATGGATTCTTGTCTCACATTTAGATCTTTCATCCATTTTGAGTTTATCTTTGTGTATGGTGTAAGAGAATGGTCTAGTTTCATTCTTCTGCATGTGGATGTCCAATTTTCCTAGCACCATTTCAATTGAAAAACATTTGGCTTAAATTATTATATTTCTGAAATCTAGAAATGCTTAATTTATAAGCATTTAACTTTTGCCAACTAAATACAGCTTTTTAAAAATTTAATTTTGGCAATACTATTTTTTTTAAGATTTTATTTATTTATTCATGAGAGACACACAGAGAGAGGCAGAGACGTAAGCAGGTTCCATGCAGGGAGCCTGATATCGGACTTGATCCTGGCCCTGGGATCATGCCCTGAGCCAAAGGCAGATGCTTAATCAGTGAGCCACTCAGGCGTCCATTGGCAATACCATCTTGAAGTAGAAACATATCATATCCATTATAGAATACATAAATGCACAGAGATCTTATAAATACTAATATTTGTGGAGATTTTTAATGCTCCAAATTTCCAAATATTTCCTCTTTCATTTTTTCCTTTTGATGACAAACCTCTCCTTACAATGTAGATTTTTGAAGAATGGCTCTCAGGTTCTTGAGAAAATAAGGGTAGAAGATCTACATAAAAAATAGAAAGAAGAAAGAAAGAAAGAAAGAAGAAAGAAAGAAAGAAAGAAAGAAAGAAAGAAAGAAAGAAAGAATAAAAATCTATATCATAAAGTCACAGAGATAGTACCCAGGTTGCTCCAAGAAGGACTTTGGTTTCTTAAGGACAATATGTGCAAGCTTTTTGATATATGAGGGAAGGTTTTGGGATTAGTTAAAAGAACGGGTTGATTTTTACTTATTTGGGGGCTGGATTTCTAATTTTTCAAACATTTGTAAGAGAGAGACAATGTTTTTAAATCCCTTAAGGAGCAGGTTTGCAAGATACACTACATAAGTAACATGAAGGATAAAAATCATATGATCAGAGAAAATTATATGGTCATTTCACCAGACTCAGAAAAAATAATTGACAAAATTCAATATTTGCTCATGATAAAGACTCAACAAATTAGGTTAAGAGTGAACGTACCTTAGTATAATAAAGGCCATATATTAAATGCCCCATAGCTAAATGGGCCATATATTAAATGCCCTTGATCAATGGTGAAAAAGTGAGATATTTTCCTCTAAGATCAGGAAAAAGTTAAAAATATAAACTCTCATTACTTATATTCCACATAGTACTGGAAGTCCAAGCCATAGAAATCAAATAAGAAAAAGAAATAAGAGGCATCCATATTGGTAAGGAAGAAGTTAAACTGTCACCATTTGTGAATGACATGATACTATATTTGGAAAACTCTAAAGACACCACCAAACACAATTATAAGTAATAAATTAATTCAGTAAGTTTGCAAGAGACACAATCAATACCCAGAAATCAGTAACATTTATATACACTAATAATAAAATAACAGAAAGAGAAATTAAGAAAACAGTGATTTACTTTTGTACCAAATAGAGAAAAACACTTAAGAATAAACTTTACCGGGATCCCTGGGTGGCGCAGCGGTTTGGCGCCTGCCTTTGGCCCAGGGCGCGATCCTGGAGACCCGGGATCGGATCCCACATCGGGCTCCCGGTGCATGGAGCCTGCTTCTCCCTCTGCCTGTGTCTCTGCCTCTCTCTCTCTCTCTCTCTGACTATCATAAATAAAAAAAAAAAATAAAAATAAAAAAAAATGAAAGAATAAACTTTACCAAAGAGGTGAAAGACCAGTACTATGAAAAGTATAAAACATTAATGAAAGACATTAGTTAATTCAATGTCTCACGTGTATACATTAATGATGACACAAACAAATGGAAACATATTCCTTTCTCATAGACTGGAAGAACAAATATGGTTAAAATATCCATACTACCCAAAGAAATATACAGATTCAATGAAGTTCCTATCAAAATACCACCAGCAGGGACAAAAACTAAAACAAATAATACTAAAATTTGTATGAAATAACAAAGAACCTATATAGACAAAGCAATTTTAAGAAAGAAGATCAAAGGGATCCCTGGGTGGCGCAGCAGTTTGGCACCTGCCTTTGGCCCAGGGCACGATCCTGGAGACCCGGGATCAAATCCCACATCGGGCTCCCGGTGCATGGAGCCTGCTTCTCCCTCTGCCTGTGTCTCTGCCTCTCTCTATCTCTGTGACTATCATAAATACATAAAAATTTATTTAAAAAAAGAAAGAAGAACAAAGCTGGAGGTATCACAATTCCAGATTTCAAGATACACTACAAAGCTGTAGTAATCAAAATAGCATGGTACTGGAACAAAAAACAGACAAATAGATCAGTGGAACAGAATAGAGAGCTGAGGTATAAACTCGTGCTTCTATGGTCAATTATCACAAAAGAGACGAGAATATACAATTGGGAAGGATGCTGTCTTCAACAAATGGTGCTGAAAAAATTGGACAGACATGAAAAGTAATGAAACTGGAACACTTTATTACACTACTCACAAAAATTCATTCAAAATGGATTGAAGACCTAAGTGTAAGCCCTGAAACCATAAAAATCCTAGAAGAAAACACAAGTAATATTCTCTTTGGTATCTGTCTTAGGAACATTTTTCTAGATGTATCTTCTAAAGCACAGGAAACAAAACACAAATAATCATTTGGGACTACATCAAAATAAAATGATTTTTTATAGCAGAGGAAACCATCAACAAAACAAAAGACAACCTACAGAATGGGAGTTGATATTTGCAAATGACATATCCAATGAGAGGTTAATATTCAAATATATATAATGAGCTTATACAACTCAACATCTAATAACAAACATCTCAATTAAAAAAAAAAAATCAGCGGTGGATGTGAATAAAGTTTTTTCCAAAGAAGTCAGACAGATGGCAGAGATGTGAAAAGATCTTCAACATCATTAATCTTAAGGGTAATGTGAAACAAAACTATAATGAGATATCAGCTTATACTTGTCAAAATGGCTAAAATAAAAAAGAAACCTATAAATTACAAGTGTTGGCAAGGATGTGGAGAAAAAGGAACTCTTATACCCTGTTCATGGGAATTCAAATTTATGCAGCCACTAAGGAGAACATTATGGAGATTCCTCAAAAAAATAACAATAGAAGCACCATACGATTAAAAAATTCTACTACTGAGCATTTACCCAAAGAAAACAAAATACATTAATTCAAAAAGATACATGCACCCTTATGTTTATTTCAGCTTTATTTACAATAGCCAAAATATAGAAGTAATCTAAGTATGCATCAATAGATGACTGGATAAATAAAAAAGTAATGGAATATTATGTTGTCATTAAAAAGATGAGATCTTGCCATTTGTGACAACACAGATGGATCTAGACAGCTTTATGGTAACTTAAATAAGTCAGACTGAGAAAAACAAATGCCATATGATTTCACTCAAAAAAAATTAACAAAAAGTTGAATCAGCCATATAAGTATAGAGAACAAACATGGTTTCCAGAGGGAAAGGGATGGAGGATGTGCAAAATGAATGAAGGTGAGTGGTAGATACAGGTTTCCAGTTATGGAATGAATAAGTCATGGGATTCAAAAGTTCAACAGAGGGAATATAGTCAATAATTGCAACAGTGTTGTATAGTGTCAGATAGTAATTACAATTGGGCAGAGCATAGCATAGCATATAGAGATGTTGAGTTACTATGTGGTACACCTGAAACTAATATAACAATGTGTATTGACTATACTCAAATAAATCAATTTGCAACTTAAGTGATATTATAAATTAATCTTCTCATCTAACTACATTATCTTCAATTTGCTTCCTTCCATCTGGGCACATAGCTTTATTGTAGCTTAGGGGAGAAGGCCTAAAATAATGCCTGTCCCTGAATATCAGCTTATAATATGGTCAATTTTCCACTACAGACCTACTTAAAAATATTTCAAATATTTTGTCAGTTTTTAGTTGGAACAAACAGCAATATTTTCAGGTTTTGATGCAATATTCCTTTGTAAAGTCTATATAAAGCATTTTAGCAAATGTCTTCTCTTTTTTTTCTCTTTCAATATTTTGTTTAAATTCAAGTTCATTAACATATAGTGTAGTATTAGTTTCAGGGGTAGACTTTAGTGATTTATCACTTGCCTATAACACCCAGTGCTCATTACAAAACCATGAAATACAGAGGAGAAATCACAACCAACACCACAGAAATATGAATAATTATAAGAGAATATTATGAGCAATTATATGCTAACAAATTAGGCAATCTGGAAGACATGGATGAATTCCTAGAAACATATAAACTACCAAAACTGAATCAGGAATAGAAAATCTGTATACACTCATAACCAGCAAATTGGATCAATCATCAAAAATTTCTGAACAAACAAGAGTCCAGGGATGAATGGCTTCCCAGGGGAATTCCTCCAAACATTTATTTTTTTTTAAAGATTTTATTTATTTATTCATAGAGACACAGCTAGAGAGAGAGGCAGAGACACAGGCAGAGGGAGAAGCAGGGACCACGCAGGGAGCCCGACATGGGACTCAATTCCAGGTCTCCAGGATCACGCCCTGGGCTGCAGGCGACGCTAAACCGCTACGCCACTCGGGGCTGCCCCCTCCAAACGTTTAAAGAAGAATTAATACCTATTCTTCTGAAACTTTTTCGTAAAATAGAAATGGAAGGAAAATTCTATGATTCGTTCAATGAGGCCAGCATTCTATGAGGCCAGCATTACCTCAATCCCAAAACCAAAGACCTCACTGAAACAGAAAATTACAGGCCAATATCCCTGATGAACATGGATGCAGAAATTCTCAACAAGATACTGGCTAAACAAATCCAACAAAGGACTTCTAAGTGTGCAATTTAACCTTGGATTGATTCTTCTTAGGAGGAAAAGCCTATCTGCTTCTGAATATTGGCCTTCAGCTGATTATTTTTAATACAGTCTAGGAGAAATTCTGGTCATCTGTTTCCTCTGTCAATGGGCATAGTTTTGAAGGGTCCATCTTTCTTATCTGATAACTACAATATAATAATAGGTGGGAAGAATACCCCTTAGACACAGAAGCATATATGAGAATCCCACTGTTTTCATTAAGTTGGAAAATAGATTTGAAAGCATATAGTAAATACCATTTCTCTCAAATATATCTTAAACTTCAACTTAAAATTTCAATTAAAAGAACCTTATTTTTGAAAACATAGGTTAACATTTAATGTGTTTATTATTATTTTATAATGGTTTTGAAATGTCTCATTTGAATTTTAATATGTGAATATTAATACATATGAACCACTTAAATAAAATCTGTTTGTGGTTGAAATGTAGCAAAATGTACACCATAAAATATGCCACTTTGATATGTGGAACTGAAGGCAATCAGTACCCAACAGAATTAAAAAAAAAAAAAATGTACCTCCCCCGTGACTGCCAAAAAGAAATTAGAAAAGGAGGTCTGTATTAGGAAGAGAGCTATTACAAGAGATAATTTTTTTAGGTCTGTTAAATCTTTCTGAATGAAAGAGGAACATTATGTCTACCAAACATTTCCTACTCTTCCTGTGAATTGTCTTCCTCCCCTTTGATGTGCCAGACCCCTATCTCTTTCCTTAGCTATTTCTTTTCTTAGGGTGGCATATAAGTCTCAATTGTCTGGCTGCCTTTTGATCTCACACTCACATTTGTTTAAAGATTTTAGGGATCCCTGGGTGGCGCAGCGGTTTGGCGCCTGCCTTTGGCCCAGGGCGCGATCCTGGAGACCCGGGATCGAATCCCACATCAGGCTCCCGGTGCATGGAGCCTGCTTCTCCCTCCGCCTGTGTCTCTGCCTCTCTCTCTCTCTCTCTCTCTGTGACTATCATAAATAAATAAAAATTAAAAAAAAAGAAAAAAAAAGATTTTATTTATTTATTCATGAGAGACAGAGAGAGAGAGAGGCAGAGACACAGACAGAGGGAGAAGCAGGCTCCATGCAGGGAGCCCGACGTGGGACTGGATCCCAGGTCTCCAGCATCACACCCTGGGCTGCAGGCGGCGCTAAACCACTGCGCCACCGGGGCTACCCTTGATCTCACATTTTTAGAGGACCTTGTAAGTTTGAAATTAATTTTTCTCCTATTATATTTTTTATTACAGGAGAGTCTCAGCCAATAATCTATAATTGTAGAGAGAAAAATTATTATCCCCCTTCACAGAGGGTCATCAATATTCCTGAAGAGTATAAAAGGTTCCTGAGACCAAAAAGTTGGAGAAGCACTGATCTTGATTGAATTTTACATTTCTAAACTGGTCAACTAGAAGAAATCTACATTTTACCAAGAAAATGACACAAAATGGTAATAGGTTTGGAGAAGCTAGATGAGGAGTTCATTTGAGTTGCATATGTTGAGGGAGTTGACATATTCATCAGGCATTACATGATTCTTCTATTGACCAAATTATTAGTTATGGGACCTAAGAAATAAGGTTAGGTTGGGCATTTTTCACATGTGTTCTTATTTTATTAAATCTTACTAGTATTCCTTAAGGGAAAAACACAGATGAGTAGGCTATATTGAGGAAATCTATTTTTTTTTATAAGAGAGTGAAAAATTTTGATACTTCCAGGTACTTTCTTCAGTGATGCTTTCTTCAGTGATCTTTATTCTGGGACTCCAGATAATATTTAGTCCCCACAGCTACCACTAATATAGTAAATACCCATTTGTATCCTTTTAATAATGTACCAAGAAAGGAGACATTGTTTGCAAAACCACCCATGTATTTTTAAGCTTCATTGAAACGCCATGGATCCCTTAGCCCTTGTGCAGCCAGCTTCTCCTGGACAGTTTTTAACTTTAGGTACTGTGTAGCGGGACCTATACTGGTCTTCTGAGGGAAAGTCTCACTGTACTGAGACTGATGCAGGTTTGACCCAAAAAGGCAAAAGTGCAAGAGTATAGGGGCATGGAATTCGGAGTAAAGTAGACTAAACAGCCATTGTCTACATTATACACGTTCAGCAGCTGTCTTTGCACCTATGCTGAGGGATGGAGGGGGGGAGGATTTGGTGCCCAAAGGCTCTTTTGTCTCTCAAGAGGCATCTCTCTGAGTAACACCTTTCACAAATGTGCTACAAGAAGAGTGAGCAGTCACTGTCCTTGTGCCTTAGACAATCCTTAGATGCCATTGTCTGCCTCCTCCCCACCTCCCAGGTTGCTTTCCTGCCCTCACTCCATAAATAGGGCAGCAACCTCAGGGCTCTATCCCAGCCAAACCTATTTGCATGTAAAACTGCATTCTTTGAGCCCTGCTTATTGCAAAAACTCATGAAAATCAGTCCCTCTTGTTCTGCCAGCCAATGGCTTTGGGGAGTGTTCTTGTGCACATCCCTGTGCACTTCTCTCTCTCTCTCTCTCTCTCTCTCTCTCTCTCTCTCTCTCTCTCTCTCTCACCTTTCTCCACAACCAGGGCTCTCTCCCCTCTGCAGCACCTGTGATCTGTTTCTCTCCCAAAACCATGTCTCTGCACTTTTTACCTTCGTTAATGTGGTCCTTTCTCTCCCTCCAGTTGTGCAGTTTGGTCTGTAAGTCCTCAGGGCAATTTCTTGGGTATTCAGAATGATTTGATAGTCATCTAGCTGTATTTGATGGCCGAGGCAAGCCTAGGGTCCCCTTACTATGCTGCCATCTCAGTTCACTCCATCGCCTGAAATATTAGTAAAAAACTAAACTAAACTAAACTAAACTAATGATATCATAATAAAGTCTGTAGTTTAGCTAATATTCGTGTACTAAAGATAATCTCTTAGTTTTGATAAATAAGACTGTTTTTTTAAGATATTAAACAAAGGGAAGTTGAGGGAAGGGTATATAGAAAACTATTATGTTTTAAACACTTGGCAATCTAAAATCATTCCAGAAAATTTTATCAACAAGCTGCAATCTTAGCTTTCCATCTTTTTTTTTGTTTTATTTTTTCTGTTTTTCTTTTTAAATTTTTCTTTCTTTCTTTAAAAAGCCATGGCTTAAAAGAGCAACAGCCATGTAAAAGAGCCAGACCTAGGGGCATCTGAGTGGCTCAGTTGGTTAAGCGTTTTTCTTCAGCTCAGTCATGATCCTAAGGTCTTGGGATGACCCGCTCATTGGCTCGCGGCTCAGCGGGGAGTCTGCTTCTCCCTCTCCCTCTGACTCTACCTGCTCTCCCTGTGTGCATGCGCTCTCTCTCTCTCTCTCTCTCTCTTTCTAATAAATAAAATCTTTAAAATAAAACAGAAGGGCAACTGGCTGGCTCAGTGGTTGAGATCTGCCTTTGGTTCAGGTCATGACACTGGGGTCAAGTCTCAATCAGGATCCCCGCAGGGGTCCTGCTTCTCCCTCTGCCTATGTCTCTGCCTCTCTTTGTGTGTCTCTCAAGAATAAATAAACAAAATTTTAAAAAAGCCAGACCTAGAACTCTACCAAATGGCTGTGGTGCTACTAGAGAACTTTCAGCATAAAGGGGGGTTGATGTACATAGTCCATGCTCTACTTACCTCCTTGAAGGCACCAGTACTCCATCTAGTTGCCCTAACTATGTCCCATTGTGTCAGTGATCCTGAGGCCAGCCCACACCAGTGCCAACTGTCCCAACAAAGCAGCCACAGAGTAGTGCACACTGGGACAACCCTGGTTAAAGCTCACTATAGCTCCAGCCTTCATACCAAGGTGACACATGTGCAAAACAACCCACAATGTTCCAGGCCCACACCACTTCAACTTTAGATGGCTTTCTAGACAACTGGTGCAGAGTGCTCCCAAACCTCTCATGTGGCATCTGCTATAGATTCAGCTGCCCTCCAAGAGTGCTCACTGCTTGGAGCACCTCCCATAAACTCAGCCTGTTCTTGCATTGGTCTTAACCATACTTCTAGGGCACCCTCCATGCTAAGCACCTTGGGACACCCCTGCTTGCACACAATTCAGCTTCAGCTGTCCCTCCACTTCATATTTTGCACAAAGAACACCAGGGTCCACACTGGTTCATGCCCATTTTAGCTTTAGTTGTCCTGCCAGAGGATTGCCTGCCTAGAGCACCCCAGGACCTCTCAGCCTGTTCACCAACTCAGCTCCAACTACTCCTTCAGGGCACCATCTGTGTGGAGAGTCCTGAAACATCCTGGTTTACATACACTTCAGCTATTCTGCCAAAGTGACCTCTGTGTGTAGAGCACTGGGTACCAGTGGCTTGCACCCTCTTTGGTTTCAGATGTCCTCTCAGGGCACCCTCTGTGCATAGAGCTCAGAGACCTCTCAGCCCACACCTTGCTTCAGCTTCAGCCTTCCTACCGGGGTGTCTTTCACACAGAGTGCCCCAAGGTATCCTGACTGCACCCATTTCAGCTTTAGCTGTTTTGCCAAGGTGTCCTCAATAAAAAGAACCCAAGACACCCCAGCCTGCATCCACTTCACCTTTAAGTGTCCAGACAGTGTATTCACGGTTTGGAAAGCCCCAGGACCCCCAGGCTACTCCAGGCATAGTTCCAGCCAGCAACTAAAAGTCAGCAACCACACATAGTCTGATTGGACACAAACAACTATGTGACCATTCCTTTAAGTTTAGTAGAAGTAGCTATTCTACCTAATCTATAGAAACAAACACAAAGTCAAACAAAAAGGATAGACAGAGGAATATGCTCCAAAAGACACAACAAGACAAAATTTGAGAAAAAGAACTAAAGGAAATGGAAAAAAGCAATATGCCTGATAAAGAATTTATTTATTTATTTGTTTGTTTATTTATTTATTTATTTATTTATTTATTTATTTATTTATTTATATTTATCTGATAAAGAATTTATTTATTTTTTCTTTTTTTATAATAAATTTATTTTTTATTGGTGTTCACTTTGACAACATACAGAATAACACCCAGTGCTCATTCCATCAAGTGCCCCCTCAGGGCCCAGCACCCATTCACCCCCACCCCCGGCCCTCCGCCCCTTCCACAACCCCTAGTTCTTTTCCCAGAGTTAGGAGTCTTTATGTTCTGTCTCCCTTTCTGATTTTCCTACCCATTTCTTCTCCCTTCCCTTCTATTCCCTTTCACTATTATTTATATCCCCCAAATGAATGAGAAAATATAATGTTTTTACCTTCTCCGATTGACTTATTTCACTCAGCATAATACCCTCCAGTTCCATCCACGTTGAAACAAATGGTGGGTATTTGTCATTTCTAATGGCTGAGTAATACTCCATTGTATACATAAACCACATCTTCTTTATCCATTCATCTTTCGATGGACACCAAGGCTCCTCCACATTTTGGCTATTCTGGACATTGCTGCTAGAAACATCGGGTGCAGGTGTCCCGGCATTTCATTGCATCTGTATCTTTGGGGCAAATCCCCAACAGTGCAATTGCTGGGTCGTAGGGCAGGTCTATTTTTAACTCTTTGAGGAAACTCCACACAGTTTTCCAGAGTAGCTGCACCAGTTCACATTCCCACCAACAGTGTAAGAGGGTTCCCTTTTCTCCGCATCCTCTCCAACATTTGTTGTTTCCTGCCTTGTTAATTTTCCCCATTCTCACTGGTGTGAGGTGGTATCTCATTGTGGTCTTGATTTCTATTTCCCTGATGGCAAGTGACACAGAGCCCTTTCTCATGTGCGTGTTGGCCATGTCTATGTCTTCCTCTGTGAGATTTCTGTACATGTCTTTTTCCCATTTCATGATTGGATTATTTGTTTCTTTGGTGTTGAGTTTAATAAGTTCTTCGTAGATCTTGGAAACTAGTCCTTTATCTGATACATCATTTGCAAATATCTTCTCCCAATCTGTAGGTTGTCTTTTAGTTTTGTTGACTGTACCCTTTGTTGTGCAAAAGCTTCTCATCTTGATGAAGTCCCAATAGTTCATTTTTACTTTTGTTTCTTTTGCCTTCATGAATGTATATTGCAAGAAGTTCCTGTGGCCGAGTTTAAAAAGGGTGTTGCCCATGTTCTCCTCTAGGATTTTGATGGAATCTTGTCTCACATTTAGATCTTTCATCCATTTTGAGTTTATCTTTGTGTATGGTGAAAGAGAGTGGTCTAGTTCCATTCTTCTGCATGTGGATGTCCAATTTTCCCAGCACCATTTATTGAAGAGACTGCCTTTCTTCCAATGGATAGTCTTTCCTCCTTTATCGAATATTAGTTGACCATAAAGTTCAGGGTCCACTTCTGGGTTCTCTATTCTCTTCCATTGATCTATGTGTCTGTTTTTGTGCCAGTACCACACTGTCTTGATGACCACAGCTTTGTACTACAACCTGAAATCTGACATTGTGATGCCGCCAGCTATGGTCTTCTTTTTTAAAATTCCCCTGGCTATTCAGGGTCTTTTCTGATTCCACACAAATGTTAAAATACTTTGTTCTAACTCTCTGAAGAAAGTCCATGGTATTTTAATAGGGATTGGATTAAACGTGTAAATTGCCCTGGGTGACATTGAAATTTTCACAATATTAATTCTGCCAATCCATGAGCATGAAATATTTTTCCATCTCTTTGTGTCTTCCTCAATTTCTTTCAGAAGTGTTATATAGTTTTTAGGGTATAGATGCTTTACATCTTTGGTTAGGTTTATTCCTAGGTATCTTATGCTTTTGGGTGCAATTGTCAATGGGATTGACTCCTTAATTTCTCTTTCTTCAGTCTCATTGTTAGTGTATAGAAATGCTAATAATTTTGGGCATTGATTTTGTATCCAGCCACGCTACCAAATTGCTGTATGAGTTCTAGCAATCTTGGGGTGGAGGTTTTTGGGTTTTCTATGTAGAGTATCATGTCCTCAGTGAAGATGGAGAGTGTGACTTTTTCTTTGCCAATTTGAATTCTTTTAATGTCTTTTTGTTGTCTGATTCCTGAGGCGAGGGAGTCTAGTATGATGGTGAATAGCAGTGATGAGAGTGGACATCCCTGTCTTGTTCCTGATCTTAGGGGAAAGGCTCCCAGTGCTTCCCCATTGAAAACGATATTTGTTGTGGACCCTTTCATAGATGGCTTTTAAGATGTTGAGGAATGTTCCCTCTATCCCTACACTCTGAAGAGTTTTGATGAGGAATGGATGCTGTATTTTGTCAAATGCTTTCCCTGCATCTAATGAGAGGATCATATGGTTCTTGGTTTTTCTCTTGCTGATATGATGAATCACATTGATTGTTTTACGAGTGTTGAACCAACCTTGTGTCCCGGGAATAAACCCTACTTTGTCATGGTGAATAATTTTCTTAATGTGTTGTTGGATCCTATTGGCTGGTATCTTGTTGAGAATTTTTGCATCCATGTTCATCAGGGATATTGGTCTATAATTCTAGTTTTTGGTAGGGTATTTGTCTGGTTTTGGAACTAAGGTGATGCTGGCCTCATAGAATGAATTTTGAAGTACTCCATCTCTTTCTATCTTTCCAAACAGCTTTAGTAGAATAGGTATGGTTTCTTCTTTAAACGTTTGGTAGAATTCCCCTGGGAAGCCATCTGGCCCTGGACTCTTGTGTCTTGGGAGGTTTTTGATGACTGCTTCAATTTCCTCCCTGGTCATTGGCCCATTCAGGTTTTCTATTTTTTCCTGTTCCAGTTTTGGTAGTTTGTGGCTTTCCAGAAATACAGCCATTTCTTCTAGATTGCCTAATTTATTGGCGTATAGCTGTCTATAATATGTTTTTAAAATCGTTTGTATTTCCTTGGTGTTGGTAGTGATCTCTCCTTTTCATTCGTGATTTTATTAATTTGAGTTTTCTCTCTCTTCTTTTTAATAAGGCTGGCGATTGGTTTATCTATCTTATTAATTCTTTCTAACAACCAACCCCTGGTTTTGTTGATCTGTTCCACAGTTCTTCTGGTCTTGATTTCATTGAGTTCTGTTCAAATCTTTATTAACTCTATTCTTCTGCTGGGTGTAAGATCTATTTGCTGTTTTTTTTTTTTTTTTTTTTTTTTTTTTTTTTTTTTTTTTTTTTATTTGCTGTTTTTTAATCTAGCTCCTTTAGGTGTAAGGTTCACTTTTGTATTTGAGTTCTTTCCAGTTTTTGAATGGGTGCTTGTATTGCGATGTGTTTCCTCTCAGTAATGCTTTTGCTGCATCCCAAAGATTTTGAACGGTTGTATCTTCATTCTCATTAGTGTCCATGAAACTTTTTAATTCTTCCTTAATTTCCTGGTTGACCCTTTCATCTTTTAGCAGGATGGTCCTTAACCTCCACGTGTTTGAAGTCCTTCCAAACTTTTTGTGGTGATTTATTTCTAATTTCAAGGGATTATGGTCAGAGAATATGCAGGGGACGATCCCAATCTTTTGGTATGGGTTCAGACCCGATTTGTGACCCAGTATGTGGTCTATTCTGGAGAAAGTTCCATGTGCACTTGAGGAGAATGTGTATTCAGTTGAGTTTGGATGTAAAGTTCTGTAGATATCTGTGAAATCCATCTGGGTCAGTGTATCATTTAAAGTTCTCCTTTCTTTGGAGATGTTGTGTTTAGAAGTCCTATTGAGTCTAGAAATCACTGGATTGAAGTCACCAAGTATAAGTTTAGTATTATCTAAGTATATCTTAACTTGGAATATTAATTGATTGATATATTTGGCAGCTCCCACATTCGGGGCATATATATTGAGGATTGTTAAGTCTTCTTGTTGGATACATCCTTTAAGTATGATAGAGTGTCCCTCTTCATCTCTCACTACAGTCTTCGGGGTAAATTTTAGTTTATCTGATATAAGGATGGCTACCCCTGCTTTCTTTTGAGGACCATTTGAATTGTAAATGGTTCTCTAACCTTTTATTTTCAGGTTCAGGTGTCCTTCTGTCTAAAATGAGTCTCTTGTAGACATCAAATAGATGGGTCCTGCTTTTTTATCCTGTATGAAACCCTGTGCCTTTTGATGGGGTCATTAAGCCCATTCACGTTCAGAGTTACTATTGACAGATATGAGTTTAGTGTCATCATGATACCTATTCAGTCCTTGTTTTTGTGGATTGTTCCACTGAACTTCTTCTTAAAGGGTAATTTTAAGAGTCCCCCTTAAAATTTCTTGCAGAGCTGGTTTGGAGGTCACATATTCTTTCAGTTCCTGCCTGTCTTGCAAGCTCTTTATCTCTCCTTCCATTTTGAATGAGAGTCTTGCTGGATAAAGTATTCTTGGTTGAATGTTTTTTTTTTCATTAGGACCCTGAATATATCCTGCCAGCCCTTTATGGCCTGGCAGGTCTCTGGAGAGGTCTACTGTTACCCTAAGACTCCTCCCCATGAAGGTCAGGCATTTCTTGTCTCTTGCTGCTTTAAGGATCTTCTCCTTATCTTTGGAATTTGCAAGCTTCACTATTAAATGTCGAGGTGTTGAATGGTTTTTATTGATCTGGGGGGGGGGACTCTCTATTTCCTGGATCTGAATGCCTGTTTCCCTTCCCAGATTAGGAAAGTTTTCAGCTAGGATTTGTTCAAATACATATTCTGGCCCTCTGTCCCTTTCGGCGCCCTCGGGAACCCCAATTAAATGTAGGTTTTTCTTTCTCAGTCTGTTGTTTATTTCCCTTAACCTATCCTCATGGTCTTTTAATTGTCTGTCTCTTTTTTCCTCAGTTTCCCTCTTTGCCATCAACTTGTCTTCTATGTCACTCACTCGTTCTTCCACCTCGTTAACCCTCGTCGTTAGGACTTCTAGTTTGGATTGTATCTCATTCAATTGATTTTTAATTTCTGCCTGATTAGGTCTAAATTCTGCAGTCATGAAGTCTCTTGAGTCCTTTATGCTTTTTTCTAGAGCCACCAGTAGCTTTACAATAGTGCTTCTGAATTGGCTTTCTGACATTGAATTGTAAATCAGATTTTGTACCTCTGTGGGAGAGAGGACTGTTTCTGCTTCTTTCTTTTGAGGTGAGTTTTTCCTTCTAGTCATTTTGCTGAGTGCAGAGTGGCCAAAAACAAGTTGTATTGGGAAAAGGAGAAAAAGAGAGGAGAGAAAGAAGGAAAGAAAAGAGAAAAAGAAAAAAGAGAAAAAATAAATAAAGCTTACCAAAGAGGTAAAGGATCTATACCGTAAAAACTATAGAACACTTCTGAAAGAAATTGAGGAAGACACAAAGAGATGGAAAGATATTTCATGCTCATGGATTGGAAGAATTAATATTGTGAAAATGTCAGTGTTACCCAGGGCAATTAACGTTTAATGCAATCCCTATCAAAATACCATGGACTTTCTTCAGAGAGTTGGAAATAATTATTTTAACATTTGTGTGGAATCAGAAAAGACCCCGAATAGCCAGGGGAATGTTAAAAAAGAAAACCGTATCTGGCGGCATCACAATGCCAGATTTCAGGTTGTACTACAAAGCTGTGGTCATCAAGACTGTTTGGTACTGGCACAGGAACAGACACATAGATCAATGGAAGAGAATAGAGAACCCAGAAGTGGACCCTGAACTTTATAGTCAACTAATATCCAATAAAGGAGGAAAGACTATCCATTGGAAGAAAGACAGTCTCTTCAATAAATGGTGCTCGGAAAATTGGACATCCACATGCAGAAGAATGAAACTAGACCACTCTCTTTCCTAATACACAAAGATAAACTCAAAATGGATGAAAGATCTAAATGTGAGACAAGATTCCATCAAAATCCTAGAGGAGAACACAAGCAACACCCTTTTTGAACTTTGCCACAGTAACTTCTTGCAAGATACATCCTCGAAGGCAAAAGAAACAAAAGCAAAAATGAACTATTAGGACTTCATCAAGATAAGAAGCTTTTGCACAGCAAAAGATACAGTCAACAAAACTAAAAGACAACCTACAGAATGGGAGAATATTTGCAAATGACGTTTCAGATAAAGAAAAGGCTAGTTTCCAAGATCTATAAAAATTTCTTAAACTCAACACCAAAGAAACAAACAATCCAATCCTGAAATGGGCAAAAGACATGTACAGAAATCTCACAGAGGAAGACATAGACATGGCCAACATGCACATGAGAAAATGGGCTGCATCACTTGCCATCAGGGAAATACAAATCAAAACCACAATGAGATACCACCTAACACCAGTGAGAATGGGGAAAGTTAACAAGGCAGGAAACAACAAATGTTGGAGAGGATGCAGAGAAAAGGGAACCCTCTTACACTGTTGGTGGGAATGTGAACTGGTGCAGCCACTCTGGAAAACAGTGTGGAGGTTCCTCAAAGAGTTAAAAATAGACCTGCCCTACGACCCAGCAATTGCACTGTTGGGGATTTACCCCAAAGATACAGATGCAATGAAACGCCGGGACACCTGCACCCCGATGTTTCTAGCAGCAGTGTCCAGAATAGCCAAACTGTGGCAGGAGCCTCAGTGTCCATCGAAAGATGAATGGATAAAGAAGATGTGGTTTATGTATACAATGGAGTATTACTCAGCCATTAGAAATGACAAATACCCACCTTTTGCTTCAACGTGGATGGAACTGGAGGGTATTATGCTGAGTGAAATAAGTCAATCGGAGAAGGACAAACAGTGTATGTTCTCATTCATTTGGGGAATATAAATAATAGTGAAAGCGAATATAAGGGAAGGGAGAAGAAATGTGTGGGAAATATCAGGAAGGGAGACAGAACATAAAGACTCCTAACTCTGGGAAACGAACTAGGGGTGGTGGAAGGGGGTGACAGGCACTGAGGGGGACACTTGACAGGATGAGCTTAGGTGTTATTCTGTATGTTGGTAAATTGAACACCAATAAAAAATTAATTTATTAAAAAAAAAGAAGAAGAAGACAACTTACTAAATAGGATTAAAAAAGACAGCTGAAATAGCACTACTTCTATAAGCCAAAGTAGATTTTAAAACAAAGACTATACCAAAAGATGAAGAAGGTCCTTATACCATAACAAAAGGGGACTATCCAATAGATCTAATAATTGCAAATATTTATGTTACCAACTTGGAAGCATCTAAATATATAAAACAACTTATAACAAACATAAAGGAATTCATTGATAATACTACAATAATAGTAGGGGCCATAAATTCTCCACTTACAGGAATGAACAGATCATCTAAGCAGAAAATCAACAAGGAAACAATGACACACTGGGCCAGATGGACTTAAAAGATATATTAACAGCATTTCATGTTAAAGCAGCAGAATACACATTCTTTTCAAGTGCACATGGGATATTCTCCAGCATAGATCACATACTGGGTCACAAATCAGGCCTTAGGAAGTATGAAAAGATTCAGTTCTACTATACAGCTTTTCTGTCCACAACACTATGAATCTTGAAGTCAACCACAAGAAAAATTGGCAAGGACCACAGATACATGGAGGTTAAAGAACATCCTAAAAAGAATGGATGAGTTAACCAGAAAATTAAGAAATCAAAAAAAAGAAAGAAAACACAATCATTCAAAAACTTTGGGATACAACAGTGCAGTCATATGAGGGAAGTATATAGCAATACAGGCCAATCTCAAGAAACAAGAAAAATCTCAAATATACAACCTATCCTTATACCTAAAGGACCTAGAATTGGAACAAAAAATGAAGCCAAAAGCCAGCACAAGAAGCGAAATTATAGAGAGTACAGAACAAATAAATGATATAGTAGTAACCAACAACAACAGCAACAACAAAAACAGTAGAACAGAATAAATCAATGAAACAAGAGCTGATTCTTTGAAAATTAAGAAAACTGATAAACCCCTAGCCAGAGAGAGAGAGAGAGAGAGAGAACCTACATAAATAAAATCACAAATGACCGAGTGGAAATAAGAATCAGCACCACAGATAAATAATTTTAAGAGAATATTTTGAAAATTTATATGCCAACAAATTGGATAATCTGGAATAAAATGATAAATTTCTAGAGATGTATAAACTACTATAACTGAATCAGGAAAAATAAAAGAAAACTGAACAAACCAATAACCAGCAAAGAATTGAATCAGTAATCAAAAAATCTCACAACAGAACATAAGTCCAGTGCCAGATGGCTTCCCAAGGGAATTCTACCAAATATATAAAGGGAATAATAGGAATACCTATTCTTGCACTGTTCCAAAAGATAGAAGGAAAACTCCCATATTCTTTCGATGAGGCTAGCATTACCCTGATTCCAAAATCAGACAAATACTCCATTAAAAAAGAGAATTACAAGCTAATATCCCTGATGAACATGGATGCAAAGATTTTCAGCAAATCTAATCCAACAGTAGATTAAAAGAATCATTCACCATGATCAAGTGGGATTTATTCCTGGGTTGCAAGGATGCTTAACTATTCTCAAATCAATCAATGTGATACACCACATTTATAAATGAAAGGATAAGAACCACATGATCCTTTCAATGAATACAGAAACAAGCATTTGACAAAGTACAACATCCATTCCTGACAGAAACCCTTAACAAAGTATGGATAGAGGGAACATACCTCTACATTCAAAAAGTCCATATAGGAAAAACCCATAACTAATATCATCCTTAATGGGGAAATACGGAAAGTTTTTCCTTTACCATCAGGAACAATACAGGAATGTCCACTCTCACCACTGTTTTTTTTTTAATTACTTCAAGTAATAAACATAAACAAAGGTGCAAACAATATTAGTCCATTTTATTCCAGATGTTTGGATCAATTTACAGGAAAGGCAAAACTGAAATCCACATATAATCTTTGTAGGAATATTTTTTTTGGGGGGGGGGTTCTTGTTAGGTTAGGTTTGTCAGGTTGCTTTTTCTTCTGTATCAATAGTGTGTGCATTTTTTATACTGATCTCAAAACACTTATAGTCATGCAATCAAATGCTTAAGCACAAAATATATTCCATTAAGTGGAATCCACATTTTGCAAATGTATAAACTAAAAACAAAATTCCCAGAGTTGTATTAACTTATGAAAAGGAACAAGAAACAATCTGAGTAATGTAACTGTATTCAAAGTAAATGACGAAAGTGAGACACTGGTATCTTTGCTGTGAGATAGTTATCTTTTAGGTACACCTTTTAAATCAATACTTAAAAAAACAAAACCTGGGGCAGCCCCGGTGGTGCATCAGTTTAGTGCCGCCTGCAGCCCAGGGTGTGATCCTGGAGACCCTGGGTTGAGTCCCACGTCAGGCTCTCTGCATGGAGCCTGCTTCTCCCTCTGCCTGTGTCTCTGCCTCTCTCTCTCTGTGTGTGTGTCTCTATGAATAAATAAATAAAATCTTTAAAAAGAAAAAGAAAAACAAAAACAAAACCTGGGCGGTTCATAACTATTTAAAATGTGAATCCTAATCAACTTCAAATATATTTCTTAACCTCAGAGTCTCATGAACCACGGGAGGAACATGGGAAGGGGAAACCAAACTGTTATCTTTTTGAAAACAAGAGTTTCATTGGAACATGGGAGATGAGCTGTAATTTCTCATCTTGGAAGGAGATGGAAAACCTCCCATGCTAACAGGCAGCTAGGATCTGGCATTCTGCTCTTCATTCATTTGGGGAATATAAATAATAGTGAAAGCGAATATAAGGGAAGGGAGAAGAAATGTGTGGGAAATATTTCAGCCAAGTACTCTGGAACCAGTTTTCTGGTATAAATGATGTGATGCCTCATTTTATTCTCTCCATGGCGCTCTCTTGTTTACCACATAGGTGGGTCTAATCTTTCTCCAACTCCTCCATGATGGCCAATAGTTTAGTATATTTGCCTTGGGGTGCATGGCTGTTCCCACTTCCCTGGATGTAGACTGGAGA
Organism: Vulpes lagopus; assembly: GCF_018345385.1. Lineage (NCBI taxonomy): Eukaryota > Metazoa > Chordata > Mammalia > Carnivora > Canidae > Vulpes > Vulpes lagopus. The sequence goes on along the minus strand of NC_054848.1, from coordinate 68,044,014 downwards.
TAGATGATGGATGGCCTGTAGTCTCTCAGCAGCTAGTAGTATTGTGAGGATGCTGCCATACTGGCACAGGGCAAGTGGACACTGCCTTCAGTATTGAGGGAGAAGGCAGGCATGTTCATTGTCAAATATGGTTTGTAAGACATCTTCTCCCTGCCAATCAGCAGAGTGACCTGAAAGGGGCTCTGAGGGCCAGTGATGGTGGCAGCAGTGGCAAAGCCAGGTGGCAGCAAGGCAAATCCACAGCCCAGTGCCCAACCATGTAACCCCTGACCAGCTCCAGCACACTTTTTGTTGTTGATAGTTGGGGCTGCAGGATCAAATATTACTGTCCCTCACCCTGATACCCACTGCAGTATATCACTCATACATCAGAAAGGTTGACTCAAGGGCAGCCACAAATTTAAGCAGAGCCAGCAGGTAGGCCCTGGCAAAGGAGGCTCACCACTGTTAATTAACATAGTACTGGAAGTACTAGCTACAGCAATCAGACAACAAAAAGAAATAAAATGCATCCAAATCTGCAAGGAAGAAGTCAAACTTCCACTATTTGCAGATATGATACTCTATGTAGAGAACCCAAAAGACTCCATCAAAAATCGATAGAAATGAAACACAAATTTAATGTGCAGGATACAATATCAACATACAGAAATCTGTTGCATTTCTTACACCAATAATGAAGCAGCAGAAAGAGAAATCAAGGAATCAGTTCAATTTACAATTTCACCAAAAACCCTAAGATACCTAGGAATAAACCTAACTAAAAAGGTAAAAGATCTGTAATCTGAAAACTATAAAACACTGATGAAAGAAGTTGAACATAACAAAATAAAAGGAAAAAACATTCCATGCTCATGGATTAGAAGAACAAATATTGTTAAAATGTCTATACTACCTAAAACAATTTACACATCTAATACAATCCCTATCAGGGCACTTGGGTGACTCATTGGTTGATCATCTGCCTTTGACTCAGGTCATGATCCAGGGTCCTGGGATCGATTCCTGCATCCAGCTCCCCAAGGGAGACTGCCTCTCCCTCTTCCTATGTCTCTGCCTCTCTTTCTGTGTCTCTCATGAATGAATGAATGAATAAATAAATGATTAAAAAATAAATAGATAAATAAATATATAAATAAATAAAATCTTAAAAAAATAATACAATATTTATCAAAATACCACGATCATCTTTCATAGAGCTGGAAGAAACAATCCTAAAATTTGTATGGCACACAAAAGATCCCAAATAGCCAAAGCAACCTTGAAAAAGAAAAGTAAAGCTGGAGGCATCAGAATTCTAGACTTCAAATTTTATACAAAGCTGTAGTGGTGGGAATGCAGACTGGTGCAGCCACTCTGGAAAACAGTATTGAGGTTCCTCAAAAAATTAAAAATAGAACTATTCTGGGGTGCCTGGGTGGCTCAGTATGCTAAGAATCTGATTCAGTTTTGGCTCAGGTCACGATCTCAGTGGTGTGAGATATAGAGACCCCTGCTCAGCACGAAGCCTGCTTAAGATTCTCTTTCTCTCTCTCTCTCTCCTCCTGCCACTCACACACAAAAGCATGCACTCTTTCTTTCTCTCTCTCAAAACAAAAACAAGGGGGATCCCTCCATGGCTCAGCGGTTTAGCACCTGCCTTTGGCCCAGGGCATGATCCTGGAGTCCCGGGATCGAGTCCCACGTCGGGTTCCCAGCATGGAGCCTGCTTCTCCCTCCTCCCGTGTCTCTGCCTCTCTCTCTCTCTATGTCTTTATTTATCATAAATAAATAAAATAAATAAATATTTTTAAAAAACAAGGCAAAACAAAACAAAAAACAAACTACCCTATGATCTAGAAATTTCACTACTAGATATTTACTTCAAAGGTTGCAAAAGTACTGATTTAAAGGGACACATGCACACCGATGTTTATAGCATCATTATCAACAATAATCAAATTAAGGAAAAAGCCCAAATGTCCACTGACTGATGAATGGATAAAGAAGACATATATAGGACATTTACTCAGCCAGAGAAAAAGAATGAAATCTTACCATTTACAGGGGCATTATTATGATAAGTTAAATAAGTCAGTCAGAGAAAGACAAATACCCCATGATTTCACTCATATGTGGAATATAAGAAATAAAACAAATGAACATGGCAGGGGCGGGGGGGCCGGGAACAATCCAGGAAATAGACTCTTAGTATTTAGGTTACTGAAGGAGAGATAGGCATGGGGATGTGTTAAATAGTTGGTGGGTATTAAAGAGGGCACTTGTTGAGATGAGCACATGGGTGTTGTACATAAGTGATAAATCACTGAATTCTACAACTAAAGCTAACACTACACTGTATGTTAAGTAACTGGAATTTAAATAAAAATAGAGGGATCCCTGGGTGGCGCAGCGGTTTAGCGCCTGCCTTTGGCCCAGGGCGCGATCCTGGAGACCCGGGATCAAATCCCACGTCGGGCTCCCGGTGCATGGAGCCTGCTTCTCCCTCTGCCTGTGTCTCTGCCTCTCTCTCTCTCTCTCTCTGTGACTATCATAAATAAATACAAAAAAAAATTAATAAAAAAAATAATAATTAAATAAAAATAGAAGAAAAAAAATGATTCAGACTGGGTTGTAGTCATTTGAAGACTTGACTAGGACAATAAGATCAAATTCCAAAATGCCTCTTTCATATGGCTGTTAAAAGACTCAGTTCTAGGGGCCCTGGTGTGTCGCAGTGGTTGAGCATCTGCCTTTGGCTCAGTTCGTGATCCTGGGGCCCTGGGATTGAGTCCTGCATCAGGGTCCCCATGGAAAGTCTGCTTCTCTCTCTGCCTATGTCTCTGCCTCTCTCTGTGTGTCTCTCATGAAAAAATAAATAAAATCTTAAAAAAAGAGACACAGTTCTTTCTCACATGGAGTTTTCTCCTGACACAGCAGCTGGCTTAGCCTAAATTGAGTGATCAAGGAAAAAGGGGAAAGTCAAAGTGCCCTTATGACCTAGCCTCTGAGGTCACACACTGTCTTTTCTGCTTTATTCTATTTATTAGCAGCAAGTCTCTAAGTTTGCATGCACTCAGGAAAGGGGAATAAATTCTACCTCATAAGGAGAGGGAGACCAAAGAATCTGTGGACATTTAAAATCATCATATGGTTTCACTCATATGTGGAATATAAGAAATAAAGAGATTATAAGGGAAAAGAGGGGGAAAGAGTAGGAAAAATTAGAGGGAGACAAACCATGAAAGAATCCTAACTCTGGGAAACAAAGGGTTGCAGAAAGGGGGGTAGTTGGCGGGTAACTGGGTGACAGGCACTGAGGAGGGCACGTGATGGGATGAGCACTGAGTGTTATACTATCTTTGGCAAATCAAACATAAATTTAAAAAAATGCAAAAAATATCTTAAATAAAAATAATTCAATCCTCAGAGCCTGGCCCAGAAAGGGGACATTAGTGGGGAAAATCTGAATAAAATATATAGTTTAGTAAATAGTATTGTATCGATATTAATGTACTAGTTTTGATCATTGTGCCAAGGCTACATAAGATGTTAACTTGGAGGAAATTGAGTAAAGGGTCCCAGGGAGCTCTTTGTCCTATCTTTGCAACTCTTCTGTAAATCCAAGTATATTTCATAATAAAACCACTAAAGAAAAAAAAAAATAAAATAACAAATGAAACCATGCTTCCAGCCAGTTACTCAGGGTACATTAAATAATCTAGCCTTTGAGTGAGAGACCTCACTGTGGAGGCTGAGAAAAAATTAAGGCCATTCCACCTCAAGTTTAGCATTAGCACAAGTACAGCCATCTTAGGCCCCGGTGAGTAAGAGCTGAACTTTACCTTACTTCAGTTAAGCCCCATATTAGAATGAGAACAAAGCTCAGAATGCCCTAGGCAGGAAATCCCATATCAAAAGGACAACAGACCTCAGAATGCCCTCGGCTGGGAATCCCATATCTGAAAGACAATGGAGCTCAGAGAATCCCGAATCAGATCTTAAGAAACTGCCCCCCTTCCCCCTCCTCCCCCCCTCCTTATTGGAATGGGGGAAAAAAATTCCTCCACCCCTTCTGAAAATCCCCTAGACCAGCCCATTAAAAAACCAGCTGTAGGGATCCCTGGGTGGCGCAGCGGTTTGGCGCCTGCCTTTGGCCCAGGGCACGATCCTGGAGATCCGGGATCGAATCCCACGTCAGGCTCCTGGTGCATGGAGCCTGCTTCTCCCTCTGCCTGTGTCTCTGCCTCTCTCTCTCTTACTGTGTTCCTATCATAAATAAATAAAAATTAAAAAAAAAAACAAAACAGCTGTAACCCACGTTGAGGTCCAAGCCCCTGCTCCGCTGTGTTGGGTATACTTGGACCCAAGCTCAAGCTTGTAAATAAACCCTCCTGTACTTGCATTGGTGTCGGCTCCTTGGTGGTTTCTTGGATTCACAATCTTGGGCACAACATCACAAGAGCTAAAAGCAAGGTATTCAGGCACCCAAAAGCTGACTCAAATTTAGGACAGGAAATTAGCTCTCAAATGGGAAATGGAATTTAATTCACCACCTTAACTAAGGAATTGATTAGAGCAGGAATAACAAGAATTTAGAATAACAAGAATTTAGTGGACACGGAAGTGCCCAGGGAGTATTCCTACATCATACTGGGCAGTTTAAAACAGTCAAACTGAAGGAGAGGTTTCTTAATGTAGTTCTAGGATAAGTCAATAATGCCTCAGGCACTGGGCAAGGAAGAAGCAGCAATTTGACTGCCTTTATTAACTATTAACAATGGGCCTGGGGAAGGAGGAATTGACAGAGATGACTATTTGTAATATATAGATAAGCATGATATAGAGATACATATTGGGAGTCCCTCGGGGGAAAAAAATACATAGAAAGAACCTTGGGATAACTGGTACGAATTTCAAAAATAGTAGTGTCCTGCTGCCTGCCCCCTCCCAGCACACACTCTGGTTTACACATAGTAGTAAAAAACAGCAAATGATAAGAAGACGAAAGTGACTCCAAATTCCCTGTCTCATTGGCCACTGCTTTCTGTCCTGGTTATGTATTAGTAAAATATCCAACTTTATTATCATGGGAGTCGCATCCTCAGAACTCCACCACCACAATAGGGGGCAGCAGATTCTATCACTACTGTTCAACTAGTTTTCTAATTACTGATGGTATTTCACAGATAAATGGTAGTGATTTCTATGCTTTTAAGTCTTTTTTTATCCTCACCTAAATTCAGTTCCAATACCTCTAGGCAAATCACAATTTTAATGAATGTAAACCTAGAAGCCACCAAGGGGACTTTGTAAGGAACTCGCAGGGGAAGGAGGATGTAGAGATAATGAGAGTTCACTAGCCAAGTTATATGTATTCAGGGTATATGATTTAGAAAGGTTGGTTCCTCTCTAAAAAGAAGCAGAGCTAATTGTTGAGAAATGAAGAAGATATAAACAGTATTCTAATCTCTGGAATTTACCACTTCATTAAAATAGTACCAGAGGTTTCTAGTTTGGATGGAAGGAACCTTAATTTTCGGATCCTCTGCTACACAAAGCATCACTGATGCTGCCTTATTGAAATAATATTATCTAAATATTTTTCTCTACATGATTCAAATTTAGTTGCTCGCAGTAGTATACAGAAAGCAACAATTCTGTTCTATAGTCAAAGCAGAAGGCAGAGAAAAAATTGGTGGACAATTATGAGTCTGAAAATATTTTGTGTAAGCAATGCTTTGTATAAGAAAAACTGTAAACAAATGCATTCGTATATTTTTGTGGTGATGATCACTGCTAGTGGCATATATTTTTTTCAATTAATTTAGCAAAAAAGATGCTTAAATGTTCGTGAGGTAATATATGAGAAATGAAATAAACCACACACAAAAAAACAGCTAAAGCAAATTCAGATTTATGAAATCTCACTTTAAAATCAATGCTCGGGGTGCCTGGGTGGCTCAGGTAATGATCTCAGGGTCCTGCCTATCTCTCTCCCTCTGCCACTCATCCCACTTGTGCTCACTTTCTCTCTCTCTCTCTCTCTCTCTTTCTCTCTTTCTCTCTCTTTCGTATGCGCACATGCTCCCAAATAAAAAACAATCTTTAAAAAAGTAAAATAAAATCAATGCTCAATTCTTGTCAGAATAATGTTCATTTTAGCAATTTTTTTCTCATTTCTTTTATTTCTCTCCATCCTTATGTGTCAAGTTCCTAGATTCTGTCCACTTAACTTTTAATTTAGAATCTCTTCCAGTCTCTTCATAGTTGGCTATATATCAAAGGTTATTGTTTATTCCCTAGAAGATTGGGAAATTGTCTGTGAACAGCTTTATATTTAACTACATTTCTCTAAGAGCACAGGTTTTGTTTCTCTTTTCTCCTGAAAGTATTCTTCTTTGTCTAGCTGCTTGAATTTGGTTCCTTTTTTTTACTGTTGAAGAACTATAGTTTTTTATTCCTTTTACAATATTTGCACAGTTAATGCAATAATATTTTTATTCTATGTGATTAAGGTTGAGTCTAGAGAAAGGTGTTTCTCGGTCTCCTTCACTTTCTTCTCAGCATGATTCCTATAACACACACATATTTGCTCACTTCAAATAGAAAGATAAATTTAATGTTTTCCTTGCAAGTTACAGAGGTAGCCCTTTGGCTTCTATAGTTCTTTGGTGTAGACTAAGTAGATTCCTCATCTTTTGAAGTTGTTTTTTTAAAATAATTTTTTGTTTACTGTCAGGAAAATATCCTGGCCTCTTCAAGTTTAGTGTTTTTTCCCCCCACTTTAAAGGCAGCCCCTCCTTCCCATACAATTCAGTCTTTGAAATATGTTTGACTGTTAAACATCTAGACTTACTTTTTATTGGGAGACACAAGTTGGGGAAAAGTGTTTCAAAAGAGCTAAAAATATCCTGTTGTCAAAAATACCTTCTTTGGACTTCAGGACCTGGAATATGAGCTGTGAGTGAGTATATTTCTAAGTGCAAGATCAACTGCATTGCTCCTAAGGTGTGGGGAGGTCAATTCAGGCATTTCCTTTTCCATAGGTCCTTTGGCTTTATACACATTTAGTCATGGAGGCAAGAGGAGATATTGAGGCAAGTCAGCACTTGCTAGATATACCTGGAGGAGAAGTGGGGTAAAAATATTTATCTTACCCAACTACCACAATGAAAGCAGAGTAAATCCTCTTCTAGATCCCCTCCCCCGTTTAGGTACTTTACACTCCACAGGACTCCTTATGTCTCTCATTCACCCTCACTGACTGCTTACAGTTTGGCATTCTAGCAGCAATGAGTGTAAGTTTGAGGAAGAGCAAAGCACTTGAGCCATAGTAGAAAACATTTATCAAGGTCAATTTCTTAAATAAGCCAGATTTGAGTTCCATATTTGTTTAGCAAAAGCAGGAGATTAGATTATATAAAGGAAACATTATACACAAATGATTAGAGGTTCTTCAGAAAGACAATTTGCTTTTGTGCTTGAAGTTTTTTGCTTCAATTGTTTCCTCATCATCTTTTTTCCACCATATTTGAAATGAAAATTGAATATCTTAGTTTAGCATACAAGTATTTATTTATTTATTTTTATTTTTTTATTGGAGTTCAATTTGCCAAAATAGAGCATAACACCCAGTGCTCATCCCATCAAGTGCCCCCCTCAGTGCCCATCACCCAGTCACCCCCAACCCTCCCGCCTATCCCCCTTTCCACCACCCCTTGTTCATTTCCCAGTTAGGAGTCTCTCATGTTCTGTCTCCCTTTCTGATATTTCCCACTCATTTTTTCTCATTTCCCCTTTATTCCCTTTCACTATTTTTTATATTCCCCAAATGAATGAGACCATAAAATGTTTGTCCTTCTCCAATTGACTTATTTCACTCAGCATAATACCCTCCAGTTCCACCCACCTTGAAGCAAACGGTGGGTATTTGTCACTTCTAATGGCTGAGTAATATTCCATTGTATACATAAACCACATATTCTTTATCCACTCATCTTTCGATGGACACCAAGGCTCCTTCCACAGTTTGGCTATTGTGGACATTGCTGCTATAAACATCGGGGTGCAGGTGTCCTGCCGTTTCACTGCATCTGTATTTTAGCATATAAGTATTTTCATGCTCTGGCCTCATCTGACTTGCTTCCATCTCCAACTTCACACCACACCAATCAGTGCACCTTAATCTCCAGTCTTTCCATACCACTTTAAATTCCAGAACATGCCATGGTGTGTCACACAATCTTCCCACATGATTCTAATACTGCCTTTATTATCCTTGTGCCTCACTTCATTACATCCATTTGTTTACATTCTACTCATCTCCTAAATTTTAGTTCACATATGACATTGCCAGAAAGCCCTTGCCTGACCTCTTGGGGAACTGAACAATCACTCTTTCCTCCTAAATGCTCCTGTAGTAACTCATTATAATCTATTTTTACACATTTGCCATATTAGATCATATTGTCTGGTTTTTAAATGTCTGTTTTCAAAATAAATAAATAAATAAATAAATAAATAAATAAATAAATAAATGTCTGTTTTCACATTGGGCTGAGGTAATTTTTTTGAGGACTAATTTACATGCTTGTCTTAATCCCAGGACTTTACATATAATTAAAGTTAAAACGAATGAATGTATAAGAATGTGATGTTTAATTGGAAATACAGAATATTGTAAGATCTTGAATTCTGGTCATGTTTAGAAATTTATTGATAATTGATGAGCTAGTAGATGATAGAGTTTAAAACCAATTAAAAAAACAAAACTGCATCTGTTTACTTTTAGTAACTGGATTAAACTGAGCATTTGGTGATAAATTAATGGCTTGGTCTTTACACCAAACTTTGTACATTCAGTTACAACCCATTTTATTTTTGTAAAACATTTAGAATGCAGTGTCACAGAAGCTCTCAAGAAAATTATTGTCTAGATGACCACTTCCTCTGATATATTATAACCTTCTTGAGGGTAAACATAATGCTGTGCAGTTTCTGGCAGATGGTAGATGCTTAATAAATATTCAGTAAATGGGGAGTCTAAAATCAATAATACAATAACTACCATTTATTGAGTGCTTCCAATGTGCTCAAAATTTTCTGAGTGCTTTCTGATTGATAGCTACCATTATTTTCCCTATTTTACAGATGAGGAGGCTGAGAGGCAAAAAGAAATCACAAAATTTTCCCAAGGTCAGACAGCTGGGGTATATATCATCCATTTTTGCTGTAGAGTCTGTTTTTTGCTACCATATATGTGGACTTCCCTGAATTAATTTAGTGTACTTTATAACTTCCATTTTTGATTAATTATGGATGAAATATCCACAATCCTGTCTGATAATCATTTCCATGTTTCTTTATAATATCTTATCACTTCATACATCACTAAGAAAAATAGGATTGTTTAGCCAATATTTTTAGAAATGTAAATGACTGAAATTATACTGTATTTTACTGTGTGCCTTGCCTTTTTATATATATTTTATTTAAATATAATTTGCCAATATATAGTATAACACCCAGTGCTCATCTCATCATGTGCCCTCCTTAATGCCCATCACCCAGTTACCCCATCCCCCACCCACCGCCCCTTCTGCAACCCTTTGTTTGTTTCCCAAACTTAGGAGGTTATCATGGTTCATCTTCCTCTCTAATTTTTCCCCACTCACTTTCCCTCCTTTTCCTTATAATCCCTTTCACTATTTCTTATATTCCCTGTATGAGTGAAACCGTATGATGATTGTCCTTCTCCGATTGACTTCACTCAGCATAATACCCATTCATGTTGATGTAAATGGTAGGTATTCAACCTTTCTGATGGGAAAGTAATATTCCATTGTAAATATATACCACATCTTCTTTATCATCTGTTGAAGGACATTGGGGCTCTTTCCACAGTTTGACTATTATGGATATTGCTACTATGAACATTGGGGTGCAGGTGTCCTGCCATTTCCCTACATCTGTATCCTTGGGGTAAATACCTAGTAGTGCAATTGCTGGGTCATAGGGTAGCTCTATTTTTAACTTCTAGAGGAAAAATAAGTTTTCCTGTTTTCCAGAGTTGCTACACCAGCTTGTCATTCCCACCAACAATACAAGAAGGTTCCCCTTTCTACACATCTTCCCCCAAATTTGTTCTTCTTTGTATTGTTCATTTAACCCATTCTCACTGGTGTAAGGTGGTATCTCATTTTGGTTTTTTTTTTTTTTCATTGTAGTTTTGATTTGAATTTCCCTGATGGCAAATGATTTGGAACATTTTGTCATGTGCTTGTTGGCCATGTGTAGCTCTTCTTTGCAGAAAGGTATGTTCAAGTCTTCTGCCCAACTCATTACTGGATTATTTGTTTCTTGAGTGTTGAGTGTGATAATTTCTTTATAAATCTTGGATACTAACAATTTATCTGATATTTAATTTGTAAATATCTTCTCCCATTCTCTAAGTTGTATTTTATTTTTGTTGACAATTTCCTTTGTTGTGAAGCAGCTTTTTATCTTGACAAAGTCCCAATAGTTAATTTTCGCTTTTGTTTCCCTTGTCTTCATAGATGTGTCTTGCAAGAAGTTGCTGTGGCCAATGTCAAGAAGGGTTTTGATGGATTCTTTTTTTTAAGTATTTTATTTATTTGATATATATACAGAGAGCACAAGAAGAGGGAACAGGAGAGGGAGAAACAGGCTCCCCGTTGAGCAGGGAGCCTGATGTGTGGATTGATCCCAGGACTCTGGGGTAATGACCTGACCTGAAGGCAGATGTTCAACCAAATTAGCCACCCAGGTGCCTTTGGTGGGTTCTTGTCTCACGTTTAAATCTTTCTTTTTTTTTTAAATATCTTATTTATTTATTCATGACAAAGAGAGAAAGAGGCAAAGACATAGGCAGAGGGAGAAGCAGGCTCCTTGGGGGAATCTGATGCAAGACTTGATCCCAGCATCCAGGGACAATGCTCTGAGCCAAAGACAGATGCTCAACCACCTGAGCCACCCAGGCATTCCACATTTAGATCATTCAACCACTTAAATTTATCTTTGCATGTGCTCTAAGAGAATGGTCTAATTTCATTTTTCTGCATGTGGCTGTCCAATTTTCCCAACACCATTTGTGGAAGAGACTGTCTCTGATCCCTTGGATATTCTTTCCTGCTTTGTCAAAGATGAGTTGACCATAGAGTTGAGGGCCTATTTCTTGGTTCTTTATTCTGGTCCAATGATCTATGTGTCTGTTTTTGTGCCAGTGTCATACTGTCTTGATGATCACAGTGTTGTAATACAACTTAAAATTAGGCATTGTGATGCTTCCAGCTTTGGTTTCCTTTTTCAATATTCCTCTGGCTATTCGGGGTCTTTTGTGGTTCCATACAAATCTTAGGATTATTTGTTCCAACTCTGTGAAGAAAGTCCAAAGTATTTTGATAGGGATTGCTTCGAATGTGTAAATTGCTCTGGGTAGCATAGACATTTTCACCATATTTTTTCTTCCAGTCAATGAGCATAGAATGTTTTTCCATCTCTTTATGTCTTTCTCGATTTCATTCTTAAGTTTTCTATAGTTTCTACAGTATATATCTTTTGCCTCTTTGGTAAGGTTTACTCCTAGATATCTTATGGTTTTTGGTGCAATTTTAAGTGGAATTACCTCCTTAATTTCTCTTTCTTTCAGTTTCATTGTTGGTGTATATAAATGCAACTGATTTCTGAACATTGATTTTTTATTGTGTCACGTTGTTAAATTGCTGTATGAGTTCTAGCAATATTGGGATGGAGTCTTTTGGGTTTTCTATATATAGTGTCATGTCATCTGTAAAGAGGGAGAGTTGAATTCTTTTTTTACAATTTGAATGCATTTTATTTCTTTTTATTTTATGATTGCTGAGGCTAGGATTTCTAGTACTATGTTGAACAAAAGTGGTGAGACTGGGCACCCCTGTTGTGTTCCTGTTCTTAGGGGAAAGGCTGTCAGTTTTTTCCCATTGAGAATGATATTCGCTGTGGGCTTTTCTTACATGCCTTTTAAGGTATTGAGATATGTTCCCTCTATCCCTACATTTTGAAGAATTTTAATCAGGAATGGGTGCTGTATTTTGTCAAATGCTTTCCTGCATCTACTGAGATGATCATATGGTTCTTGTCTTTTCTTTTATTGATGTGATCTATCATGTTGATTTTTTACAAATATTGAACCACCCTTGCATCACAGAGGTAAATTCCTCTTGATGGTGGTGAATAATCCCCTTAATGTACTGCTGGAGTCTATTGGAGAGAATTTTTGCATCTATGTTCCTCAGGGATATTGGTCTGTAATTCTCTTTCTTGGTGAGGTCTAACCTGGTTTTGGCATCAAGGCACTGTTGGTCTAATAGAATGAGTTTGGAAGTATTCCCTCCATTTCACCTTTGAAACAGCTATTATGAGTGCCTGGGTGGCTCAGCGGTTAAGCATCTGCCTTCAGTTTAGGGCATGATCCTGAAGTCCTGGGATCCAGTCCCACATCAAGCTCCCTGCATTAAGCCTGCTTCTCCTTCTCTCTCTCTCTCTCTCTCTCTCTCTCTCTCTCTCTCCCTCTCTCTCTCTCATAAATAAATAAAATCTTTAAAAAAATAAAAATAAAAACGTATTATGAGCAACTATAGGCCAACAAATTAGGCAGTATGGAAGAAATGGATGTATTCCTCAAAGCTTACAAATTAACAAAACTGAACAGGAAGAAATAGAAAACATGAACAGACCAATAACCAGTGAGAAAACTAAAGCAGTCATCAAAAAAACCCCAAGACACAAAAGTCCAGGGACAGATGGCTTTCCAGGGGAATTGTATCAAACATTTAAAGAAGAAATAACACATATGCTACTAAAGCTGTTTCAGCAACCCACAAAGAGGCAGCATAGAAGCTGTGGTTTGCATAATGCATTGGGAAAATGGGAGGGATATCTGTTTATACTGATTTTGGAAAGTGTTGAGGAGTTTCTCTGGGAACAATGGGTCTTGAAGAACCATTTATCTTCCCTGCCCTCCAGTGTAAACACAAGGTTACCTGTGAGAAGCAAAGTGGCAGAGACACTTGATCCTTAAACTGCCAGCAGTGTGCCTCACCCATGAGTTCTCCTCAGGACTCACCCACTCCAAGCCTACTGGCCTTAGCCCTGGACTCAGGGAAAATTTTGCTGCACATATCTGCATGCCTTGTGCAGCCACCACTCACACACAAGCCACATGCCCCCAGTTGCAACAACTGCAACATGAATTCTTGGCCACTGTACTGCAAGGGAATAGTCTTGATAGTTTGGACTCTGTTCACTCATACAGCAATTCTGCACTGAACAAAATAATGAAAAGGAAGAATTCACCACAAAAGAACCAGAGGTAATCCTCTCTGCCACAGATCTAATGGATATGGATTTAAGTAAGATGTAAGAGATACCATTCAGGATTACAATGATAAAATTACTGGTGATTCTTAAAAAAATCATAAAAGATTCTAGAGAAACTCTTACTGCAGAATTGAGATTTAATCTGATGGAAATTAAAAAATATTTTAACTAATATTCAGTCTAAACTGGATGCTCTAACATCTAGGGTTAATGAGGTAGAAGATTTAGTGAGTGACAAAGAAGACAAGTTGATGGAAAGGAAGGAAGCTGAGAAAAAGATAGATGCAAATAAAAGCCCATGACGAGAGACTGAGATTTTAGTAATAGTTTGAGAAAGAATAATATTCATCTTATTGGGATTCCAGAGGGTGTGAAGAGAGAGAGAGAGGACCAGAAAAAATGTTTGAACAAATCATAGCTGAGAACTTCCCTAATGTGGGGAAGGAAACAGGCATTCATATCCAAGAGTTAGAGAGGACCCTGCCCCCCCCCCAAAAAAAAACAATCAACCCCCAGGCATATAATAGTGAAGCTTGCAATATTAGAGATAAAGAGAAAATCCTAAAAGCAGCTTGAGATAAGCTATTCCAAACTTATGTGGGGAGAAATGTCAGATTAATAGCAGAACTATCCCAGAGACCTGGCAGGCTGGAAAGGTCTGTATGAAATATTCAGGGTAATAAACAAACGAACAAAAATGCAGCCAAGAATACTTTATTCAGTAAGGCTGCTATTCAGAAGAGAAAGGGAGATTAAGAGCAACCAGGATAGACAGAAACTAAAATAATATATGACCACCAGACCAGCTTTGCAAGAAATATTAAGGAGGTTTCTGTAAGTAAAGAGGGAGCACAAAGGAACAATCTGCAGGAACAGGGACTGTATAGGTAATACTATGACACTAAATTCATATCTTTCAACAGTTACTCTGAATGTGAATGGGTTAAATGAGCCAATCAAAAGACACAGGGTGTCAGACTGGATAAAAAACAAGACTCATCTTGTGATATCTACAAAAGGCTCATTTTAGACCTAAGGACACCTTCAGACTGAAAGTGAGGTGGTGGAGAACCATTTACCAGGCAAACAGTCCTCAAAAGAAAGCTGGGTTAGCAATCCTCATAACAGGTAAATTAGGTTTTAAACTAAAGACTGTACTAAGATATGAAGAGGGTCACTATAGCATAATTAAAGAGTCTATCCAACAAGAAGACCTAAAAATGATTAATAATTATGCTGCTAATGTGGGAGCATAATTACAGAACTTTCCTTCCAATCGCAACTGAATACACATTCATCTCAAGTGCACATGGAACTTTCTCCAGAATAGACCACATGCTGGGTCACAAATCAGGTCTAAACTGATAACAAAAGATTGGAATTGTCCCCTGCATATTTTCAGACCATAAAGCTTTGAAACTTTAATTCAATTACAAGAAGAAATTTGGAAGAAATTCAAACACGTGGAGGTTAAAGATCATCATGCTAAAAGATGAAAGGGACAACCAGGAAATTAAAGAACTAAAAAGATTCATGTAAACTAAAGAAAATGAAGATACAACCATTCAAAATCTGTGGAGTACAACAAAATCAGTACTAAGATGGAAATACATGGCAATACAAGCGTCATCAAAAAATTGGAAAAACTCAAATACACAAGCTAACCTTGCACCTAAAGGAACTGGAGAAAGAACAGCAAATAAAACCTACACCCTGCAGAAGAGAATTAATAAAGATTTGAGCAGAACTCAATGAAATAGAGACCAGAAGAACTGTAGAACAGATCAACAAAACCAGGAGTTGGTTCCATAAAAGAATTAAAAAGATAGATAAATCATTAGCCAACCTTATTAAAAACAAAAGAGAAAAGACTCTAATTAATAAAATCACAAATAAAAAAGGAGAGGTCACCACCAATACCAGGAAATACAAACAATTTAAAAAACTTATTATGAGCATCTATACACTAATAAATTACACAGTCTAGAAGAAATGGACACATTTGTGGAAAACCACAAACTACCAAAACTGGAACTGAAAGAAATAGAAAACGTGAACAGGCCAATAACCAGGGAGGTAATTGAAGCAGTCACCAAAAACCTCCCAAGACACAAAAGTCCAGGGCCAGATGGCTTCCCAGGGGAATTCTATCAAACGATTAAGAAGAAACAATACCTCTTCTATTAAAGCTGTCCCGAAAGATAGAAAGAGAGGAAATACTTCCAAACTCATTTTATGAGGCCAACATCACCTTAATTCCAAAACCAGTCAGAGACCCCACCAGAAAGGAGAATTATAGACCAATATCCCTGATGAACACAGATGCAAACATTCTCAACAAGATACTAGCCCATAGGATCCAACAGTGCATGAAGAAGATTATTCACCATGACCAAGTGTGATTTATCCCCGGGATGCAAGGCTGGTTCAACACTCATATGGCAATCAATGTGATAGATCATATCAACAAGAGAAAAAGCAAGAACCACATGATCCTCTCCATAGATGCAGAGAAAGCATTTGACAAAATACAGCATCCATTCCTGATCAAACTATTCACAGTGCAAGGATAGAGGGAACATTCCTCAGCATCTTTTTTTAAAAGATTTTATTTGAGAGAGAGAGAGAGAGAGAGGCAGAGACACAGGCAGAGGGAGAAGCAGGTTCCATGCAGGGATCCCAACATGGGACTTGATCCCAGGTCTCCAGGGTGAGGCTCTGGGGTGAAGGCAGTGCTAAACTGCTGAGCCACCTGGGCTGCCCCCATTCCTCAGCACCTTAAAAGCATTCGATGAAAAGCCCACAGCAACTATCATTCTCAAAGGGGAAACACTGGGAGCCTTTCCCCTAAGATCAGGAACATGCCAGAGATGTCCATTCTTACCACTGCTCTTCAACATAGTACTAGAAGTCCTAACCTCAGCAATCAGGCAACAAAAAGAAATAAGAGGCATTAAAATTGGCAAAGAAGAAGTGAAACTCTCCTTATTTGCAGATGACATGGTACTGTACATAGAAAACCCAAAAGACTTTACCCCAAGATTGCTAGAACTCATACAGCAATTCGGCAGTGTGGCAGGATACAAAATCAATGCCCAAAAATCAGTGGCATTTCTGTACACTAACAATGAAACTGAATAAAGTGATATTAAGGATTCAATCCCATTTACAATTGCACCCAAAAGCATAAGATACCTAGGAATAAACCTATCCAAAGAGGTAAAGAATCTATACCCTAAAAACTACACAACCCTCCTGAAAGAAATTGAGGAAGACACAAAGAAATGGAAAAATATTCTATGCTCATGCATTGGAAGAATTAATATTGTGAAAATATGAATGCTACTCAGGGCAATTTACACATTCAATGGAATCCCTATCAAAATACCATGGACTTTCTTCAGAGGGTTGGAACAAATCATCTTAAGATTTGTGTGGAACCAGAAAAGACCCCGAATAGCCAGGGTAATATTGAAAAAGAAAATCAGAGCCGGGGGCATCACAATGTCAGCTTTCAGGTTGTACTACAAAGCTGTGATCATCAAGTCAGTTTGGTATTGGCACAGAAACAGACACTAAGTTCAATGTAACAGAGTATTGAACCCAGGAATGTGCCCTCAACTCTGTGGTCAACTAATATTTGACAAAGCAGGAAAGACTATCTACTGGAAAAAGGACAGTGTTCAATAAGTGGTGCTGGGAAAATTGGGCAGCGACTTGCAGAAGAATGAAACTAGACTATTCTCTTACACCATATGCAATGATAATCTCAAAATGGATGAAAGATCTAAATGTGAGACAAGAATCCATCAAAATCCTAGAGGAGAAGACAGGCAACACCCTTTTTGTACTTGGCCACAACAACTTCTTGCAAGATGCATCTATATAGGCAAGGGAAACAAAAGCAAAATCCTAAATGAGTTGGAAATATCAGTGAGAGTGACAGAACATGAGAGACTCCTAAACTTGGGAAACAAATAAGGGTAGTGGAAAGGGAGGTGTGTGAGGGGTTGGGGTTACTGGGTGATGGGCACTGATTCCAGCACTTGGCAGGATGAGCACTGGGTGTTATATGTTGGTAAATCGAACTCCCTTAAAAAAATACCAAAAAAGAAAGTATCTATCTATCTATCTATCTATCTATCTATCTATCTATCTACTTGTTTGTTTGTTTGTTTGTTTATGAGAGAAACAGAGAAAGGACGAGCAGGGGGAGGAGCAGAGGGAGAGGGATAGAATATCAAGCAGACTCCTCATGGAGCTGGGAGTACAATGTGGGCCTCCATCCCATGACCTATGAGGTGGAGACAAGAGCTGATATCAAGATCCAGATACTCGCTGACTGAATCATCCAGGTGTCCCTAGTTACTCTTTTAAACTGTGGCTTTTTACAGAAATAATAATAGTAATAATAATAATAATAAGAAGAAGAAGAAGAAGAAGAAGAAGAAGAAGAAAACAAAAGAAAAAGAACATAAGAACAAAAAACAAAAGAAGACTAACTTAAATAATTAAAAATTAAATAAAAATAATAAAACTTTTTTATTAAAAAAACAGCTTATTTTCTGTACCCCAGCACCTCAAGTGCTGTGGTGAATTTGCAGTCCCTGGGATCCCTAAAGTCCCAAGCTCAGTGTGAGAAGGAATGTATTCCAGTTTTGGCTTTTAATGTGGATAGGGAAAGACCATCCCTGCAGCTCCTTAGATCTTTTATTTTTTTATTTTTTTATTTTTTTTTAATTAACTTTTATTGGTGTTTAATTTACCAACATACAGAAAAACACCCAGTGCTCATCCCGTCAAGTGTCCACCTCAGTGCCCGTCACCCATTCCCCTCCAACACCCGCCCTCCTCCCCTTCCACCACCCCTAGTTCGTTTCCCCGAGTTAGGAGTCTTTATGTTCTGTCTCCCTTCCTGATATTTCCCAACATTTCTTTTCCCTTCCTTTATATTCCCTTTCACTATTATTCATATTCCCCAAATGAATGAGAACATACACTGTTTGTCCTTCTCCGATTGACTTATTTCACTCAGCATAATACCCTCCAGTTCCATCCACGTTGAAGCAAATGGTGGGTATTTGTCGTTTCTAATTGCTGAGTAATATTCCATTGTATACATAAACCACATCTTCTTTATCCATTCATCTTTCGATGGACACCGAGGCTCCTTCCACAGTTTGGCTATTGTGGCCATTGCTGATAGAAACATCGGGGTGCAGGTGTCCCGACGTTTCATTGCATCTGAATCTTTGGGGTAAATCCCCAACAGTGCAATTGCTGGGTCGTAGGGCAGGTCTATTTTTAACTCTTTGAGGAACCTCCACACAGTTTTCCAGAGTGGCTGCACCAGTTCACATTCCCACCAACAGTGTAAGAGGGTTCCCTTTTCTCCGCATCCTCTCCAACATTTGTTGTTTCCTGCCTTGTTAATTTTCCCCATTCTCACTGGTGTGAGGTGGTATCTCATTGTGGTTTTGATTTGTATTTCCCTGATGGCAAGTGATGCAGAGCATTTTCTCATGTGCATGTTGGCCATGTCCATGTCTTCCTCTGTGAGATTTCTCTTCATGTCTTTTGCCCATTTCATGATTGGATTGTTTGTTTCTTTGGTGTCGAGTTTAATAAGTTCTTTATAGATTTTGGAAACTAGCCCTTTATCTGATATGTCATTTGCAAATATCTTCTCCCATTCTGTAGGTTGTCTTTTAGTTTTGTTGACTGTATCCTTTGCTGTGCAAAAGCTTCTTATCTTGATGAAGTCCCAATAGTTCATTTTTGCTTTTGTTTCTTTTGCCTTCGTGGATGTATCTTGCAAGAAGTTACTGTGGCCAAGTTCAAAAAGGGTGTTGCCTAGATCTTTTAAACCCTGTCTGTTTCTTTCTTTTTTTCTTTGCGTTTTCCTGTGCACCAGTGTGAGTGAAGCTGGAGTGTGCTTGTGGATCCAGGAATCTCTGAGGTCCCAAGCTCCCTGTAGCAACTGAACTCAGCACTTATGTGACCTGGGTTCTTCACTGGTCTAGGATTTTAAGATGCAGTGGGAATGTAAACTGTGTCATTCTCCAGTCCCTCTGGTCTGGACAATGTTCCTGAAGCTCCTCTGCTGCTTGGTAGAGATCTGGCACTATTTCTTTATATGCGAACTGCTTTTTAAAACCAATGATATTTTTTCCTGTACCCAAAGAGAGAGGCATCTGTTCTAGGTCCCTAAATACTATCCCTCCCCACTGCTGTTCCCAGCTTTGAGGATGGTAGTTTCCTTTGTTACAGTCTCCATCACTCCAGCTATTTTCTTGCCATTCCATCTTTGGTTGTTCAGAAGTTGTTCAGTCAGACTTCATTTCTTTATCAGGAGGAATAATTTTACCAATAGATGTATTTTGGTGTGTTCCCTGGAATAGATGAGTTCAGAGTCTTCCTACATCACCATCTTGGACCAGAACTCCATAGTATTTTGATTATTGTAGCTTGTAGCAAATATTGAAATATAGAAGTGTAGAGACTTCAAATTTTGTCCAACACTTTCAGCATTGTTTTGGTTATTTGGGGTCCTTGACATTCTGTATAAATTTTAGGATAGATTTTACTATTCATGCTGAAATGTCATTTGGATTAAGAAAATCCAATTTCATTAGATCTGTAGATTGTTTTGGTTAGAATTGGTATCTTAACAATATTAAGTTTTTCAATCCATGAACAAAACATGTATTTTTTGTTTATGTGTGTTTAATTTATTTCAGCCATGTTTTGTAGATTTTGGTGTACAAGTCTTCTGCTTCCTTTGTTAAGTCTAATCCTGATTATTGTTTGTGGTGCTATTGTGAATTGAATTATTTTCTTGATTTTCTTTTATGTTTGTTCATTTGTGTGTTGCCTGTGGCTGCTGAAGCTAAAAAGCACCAGTGTGAGATGGGAGCTTGGCTTCATGGGAACCTGCTGGGAGCCTGCTGTTAATAGAAGCCACCTGGATCCATGAGAGTTACATGGAGCTACCAGTGGCAGCAGGTGCCAGGATGATCTGGAGGCTTAGATTTCTGGGGTCCTGCTGGGATCCAGGTGTCAGAGAGACCACCTAGTGCATCAAAAGCTATCTGAGTTCACCAGAGCTGGTAGGTGCTGGGGGTGAGTTTGGGATCTGGGTTTCTCAGAGATCCCTGGGAGCCTAGGTGTTCCAGGAGCCAGCAAAGGTCACCAGAGCTATCAGGATCCTGGGTACAACAGAAGCCTGGGTTACCAAGAGCCTGTTGGAAGTTCTGCAGTGTAAGACACCTGGAGTCATGGGAAATACTTGTGGCTGCTAGAGTAGACAGTAACCAGAGTAAGTCAGAGACCTGGACTTGTGGTAGCCTGTTGGGAGCCTTGTCATGTGAAATGCTTTGGGACAATGGAATAGGAGGGTGCTGAAGTGATCCTGGAACTGTGTTCATGGGAACTCACCAGGAACTTTGTGCCAAGGACACCATTTGGAGCTGTCAGAACCAGTAGGCACTAGGGTGAGATGAGGGCCTGTGTTCTTGGGAGCCCTGATGAGCCTGGTGCCAAGGGATCCTCCTGGGGCTGCTGGAATTAGCATATGAGAAGAGGTGAGCAGTGCTCAGTTTGTGCGATCCCACCAGGAGTCCTCCTATGAAAGCTCTCTAGGGCTGTGTGAGCTGTCTGAGGCCACCAGAATAATAGGCAGGCATGGGGATGAGCTGGGGTCTGTGTTCACTGGAGCCTGTTGAGAACCTGATGCCAAAGACAACATTTCGGGCTACTGGAATTGCCTGCAGCTACTGGAGCCGAAAAGCGTAGAAGGGTAAATGAGTGACCTGTGTTTGCAAGAGCCTGTGGGGAGAGCTGCAGGAGCTGGCCTGGTACTGGGGTGGGTCCACTCTGATATCCATGGTAAAATTGGATGCTCATGCTATTCTCCTTGTCCCATGGGGTAAGTTGTTCCTCTCAATTTTGGAATGCCTGGGCTTGGTGGAGGGCTCATATGATAATGTGAATATATCTTTCCCTCCCTTCTCAGTGTGCCTTTTCTTATTTCTGTACTTTACCCAGGTGCTGTGATCACTCACCTCAAATCTTTGCTCTTGTGAAGGTATTTTCACATATGGATAGTTGTTCAAATTGATGTCAGGGGAAGGGGGAGGAACAAGCCATAGAAATTCCTATGTTACCGTTTTGCTTATATTACATTTCCCAAAGATCTCTTTCTGATTTTGTCTTTTAAGGCATATTTTAAAATAACACTGGCTGTTCTGTGATGGCCAGAACCTCTGTGTGTTCCAATTCTGGTAGGTTTAATCAGTTATGACCTGGAAACAAAGATTTAATCTCTCAGTGCTAAATTTAGCATATGGCTCTGGGACATTTGTATAAGGGTCTCCATGAATTTAGATGAAACAAGAACTTAGAAATTCAGTTGGCCATAGTAGAGGAGAGGTAAATAACTCCTGTTCTCCACCACTTGGAATAAAATATAAAGTATATAGACCTAGATCTGGTAAAGATTTCATAAACTTAACCCTAATTTATATATATACCACTGGAATCTAAAGCACAGATTCTTAATAAATGTGATAGTGAGATACTAATTTTCATTTTAGTAAGGTGCTTTTACCTTTTAACATTTACTCATGTATGAGATTTTTCATATTTTGTTACATGTGCCCCCTTCCCTCATTGTTTATGTTATGTGCATATGTGTGTTAGGATTGTAACAGGAATGCAAAAAAAAAAAAAAGAGGATGTCAATATTACACTTGTAAAATAGGCTTTTCCCCCTAATCTGTAGTAGGCAACAATCTTGAAAAATGAATATTGTCAAGAAAGGAAAAAAATCATAACTTTTAAAAAGTTTCCTTTGACATATAGAAAGCCAGGTTGGTATAATAGGAAGTTAATGTGTATTTTCCATGGACAAGAGAGGAGATATTCTTTCCATCATCAGGTTGGGGTTTACTGTCTCCAGCAAGAGGAAGAGGAATATGATGTAAAAGGAGGTCATTATCAAGAGGAAAAGTAATTGGAAAAACTTATCCCTCTCCCTCAGATGACCATGGTAAGAGGAAGAGGACAGGATGACAACAGGTGATGAGATATATGTTTTATGGTCTTCTTTCTTTTCCTGGACTACAACTTCAGGGTACAAGTCTTATTAGAGAGCTTAAGGGAAAATCTGAAATCAGAGGAATTTTTTTTATACCCTATTTGGGAATCTAGGCAGAGACCTCTTTTCAGTGTTCCCTCCACATCAAAATAAGTCACCAACCACATGTGAGTCAAGTTGATGGATGACATAAGCAAAGGAAGGAGTCAAGTTTAGTGTCTTAGTCTCGTTAAGCTCCTGTGTGGTATTTAGATGTTTCCTGCATGCCTTATGAAAATACAGGCAAAGTAGCTGATGGTGTTGTCTAGAAAGTCATCATGATACAGGCTGAGTGCACAGAGTAGGTGATCCTGAGCAAGGTCATAGTCATTACAGAAAAATTAAAAAAGCTAACATTGTCTTTCCAATATGAGTACAGTGTCTAAATGCATCAGCCCTTCAACTGATTGAGAAAATATATAAAAATAACTCCATTTCTTATCCTTGTTAGCTTAAACCAGCCTGATAGATAATCTCTACTACAACAAAGCGCCAAGGGGATTACTATATAACTCCTTTCCCAACTAGGTTTGACTGAGGCTAGCACAGTTTTGCCTTGAGCCTCTGTATATTTCCATTCTAAACGCTCAGATTTACTTAGACTTTGGCAATCCACCTAAACCATATTGGCCTAAGCCCAATTTTCAAATACAGTAGCCCTGGGTGATATTAATCAAAATCTGATCAAAATGAAGCAAACCAAATGGACCATCAAGAAGATACTATTCAATTTCTGCTTGCCTGATCAGACATGACTCGATTCTGGGTCTGCAGGATCATGCCCTGGGCTGAAGGCAGTGCTAAACCACTGAGCCACCTGGGCTGCCCGGAAGTAGGGAATTAAAGGTAAAATACTACCGAACTAGCTATTTTGTTGTTTCTTTAAATTAAAAAAAAAATTGTAGTGCATATGTCCTTAACACTTTCTTCTGGATGAATATAATATCAACAGATATTATCAACAGAAACCATGTATTAGTTACATAAAATATAATTATAGAATCAACCATGAATATGGAACATGTATTAGTTACATAAAATATAATTATAGAATCAACCATGAATATTGAACATTTTGGTGTTGCCACGTGTTAATATTGTAGAACATCTTCTCACTTTCCTGTTCTTTAAAAATTGTGTTTTTGTTACATTTAAATTTTTTTAAAAGATTTTAATTATTTATTCATGAGAGAGAGAGAGAAAGAGAAGCAGAGACACACAGGCAGAGGGAGGAGCAGGCTCCATGCAGGGAGCTGGATGCAGGACTCGATCCCCAGACACCAGGATCATACCTTGGGTTGAATGTGGGCACTCAACCACTGAGCCACCCAGGCATCCCTACATTTTTTATTTAAATTCAATTTGCCAATGGAACGCCGGGACACCTGTACCCCGATGTTTCTAGCAGCAATGTCCACAATAGCCAAACTGTGGAAGGAGCCTCGGTGTTCATCGAAAGATGAATGGATAAAGAAGATGTGGTTTATGTATACAATGGAATATTACTCAGCCATTAGAAACGACAAATACCCACCATTTGCTTCGACATGGATGGAACTGGAGGGTATTAGGCTGAGTGAAATAAGTCAATCGGAGAAGGACAAACATTATATGGTCTCATTCATTTGGAGAATATAAAAAATAGTGAAAGGGAATAAAGGGGGAAAGGAGAAAAATGAGTGGGAAATATCAGAAAGGGAGACAGAACATGAGAGACTCCTTACTCTGGGAAACTAACTAGGGGTGGTGGAAGGGGAGGAGGACGGGGGGTGGGGGTGACTGGGTGACGGGCACTGAGGTGGGCACTTGATGGGATGAGCACTGGGTGTTATTTTATGTTGGCAAATTGAACACCAATAAAAAATAAATTTATAAAAAAATAAATAAATTCAATTTGCCAGCATATAGTATAGCACCAATTGTTTTGTTTTTAAAAATTTTTTAATGATGGTTCCTTACAGAGTTCAAAGAAATGTTTGAGAATACTACTTTCTTTTTTTAACGATTTTATTTATTTATTTGACACAGAGACAGAGAGCATGGCAGGGGGAGTGGGAGAAACAGGCTTCCTGCTGAGCAGGTAGCCCCACAAGGGGCTGGATCGCAGGACTCCAGGATCATGACCTGAGCTGAAGGCAGGTGCTTAACTGAGGCACCCAGGTGCCCTTAGAATACTACTTTTTATACAAGTGAGGCCCTGACACTCTGAATCTGAGGTCACAGTTTGTATCAATACAATAAATATTTACTATTTTATTATATGGGTTGTATACATGAAGTAACAAATTCAATAGGCCAATATGTTAAAGAATTCTAAATCTGTATGTGTGCTTTGCAAGATGGCAGTGTAAAAGAGTAAGTCTGTAAAAATTTTAGCATACTATGATCAGCATAACATATTATGTAAATGAATTATTTTTTAGCCCTAACCCAGTAAAAGCCTTCCTGTTGGTACATATGAGGTATTATTTAGCTATTTGTGATATATTTTTGAATAAGAGAATGATGTTTTACTGAAAATTAGACTTCACGTTTTAAGCTTGAGATGTTCTCATTTATACTGTATTTCAGAAAATGGAGTACCTTTTGATTTTTGAAATAGAAAATGTTTTTAAATTCTCATATTCTTAACCTAAAAATTACCAATGATTTTACAAACTTTCATGCCTTGGTCACTATTGACTTACCCTAAACATTTTAATAATGAGGCTAAACCTAGACTATTGGATTTCCACTTACAATATCAGCTGCAACAACACATACATTTAACAGGTATATGTAATTCATGTTTGAAAACTTGCTTTGAAAAAAAAAGTTCCTTTGACTTCAGAAATGAAAGCAATTATAACTACATGTTAAAATGATACAACAATGTTCATGTTTGATTAATAATTGAAGGGGGAAAAGTGTTTCTTCTTTTCTTCTTCCTAATCCATTTCTTGAAATGACCAGTTTCCTTCCTATCGATAAAAATAGCTTTATGGCAGCTTCACCACCACAACACATGCACCAGCTCTTCCAATGTTGATGGGAACTTCCTAACACAGAAAACAAAAACAAGGAAAGAAATACTGTCTTAATGAACTCTATCTTCAGCATAAGATATATAATATACCATGTTGGAGTTTAATAACTAAGGCTATCCGGGTCCAACCTTCACCTGGCATAAAGATGGAAAATGCAGCCTGGATAATTGTCCAGTGTGGTAGAAAGAACATATTATTTAAATCATGTAGAGCTGAGTCTGAAAAACAGATGATTGTGGTCAATGATTTTCTCATTCGAAAAATTACAGGTAATAATACTCAACCTTCAAGATTTTTGTTAGGATGAACTGAGATAATGAATAAAAATAATTTGGCAGATAGTGGTTATAATTCTATTATTTATTAGTTCTCTTTCACTCTTTCCAAGGTCACACAATGAAACAGTGAAAAGTCAGGAATAGAATCTAGGTCTTTTAGCTACTGGTCTGGATTTTCAGAAAAGTAAATTCCTCAAGCTTAGACTTTTTGATTTTTGTATTTGGCTTAACAACTCCTTGTTGGCTAAAATTTTCCTTCCATTTCTTGCTGGTGCTAAGCATTGATAAAGTAAGGAGCTACCTACATGGCAGAATTTGAGTGTTTCTAAGGGTCTTAATGAATCAAATTGTTGGAGGAAAGAGATAGCCATTTTCAGCTGTCATATTAAAATATTTATTTAGAACAGTAACCAACTTACTGTGTGGAATATAGAGCAGTATGAAGGCTCTCAGTATCATAAGGGAAGGTGGAGTTAGATACAAAATACAATGTTTGCATGTTTGTGGAAATGATGAAGAATTAATCATACTTTATTTTTTATTGAGCTATCATTTAATTAACAGAACACTATTAGATATTTTGGAATAAATCCAGATTTACCACTAGAAAAAATATCAAAAGCATCACTTTTGCCCTTAGCATCTTTAGGATGTCCTTTCAGAATTTCTTCTTGTACTCTACTTAGAATTTCTTCGGTTAGATGCCCAGCATTCTTGAGAGGGTTTAATTCCAGTCTATCATTGTTCACTAAATTGCTTGAGTGACTGGTTAAGAATCTAGAGTGTTGCAATTTAAAAAGGCTCTATAAAAAAGGGACTGAAAAAATTTCGCCTGGGGCAACAACCAATAAAAAGGGGCAGATATTTGTTGATAAGGACATTGCTCTTTGGTTCTCAAGTCATAATACATCCTTTGAAAGTTGGCCAGAGAGAAACATTTACATTATTGAATCAGATTCACTATACTATGAAAGGAATGAGTCCATAAATTCAGGACAATGTTCTGTTCCCTAAGTACTGATGGATCCTGCCAATGACAAATTAGATCAATTAATTCGTACTTCAGTATGGTATAGATAAGGAAAATACTGCAAACTTAACTAAAATATTGGGCCCTAGAGAAGAAGAGAATGGAATTAATTCAGGACAAATATTGTAAGGACTTTTATTAAAACCTGAAATGTACTAATTTCAATACTTTCAATAACAGTACCTCTTTCCATTCATCGTTCTGTACATCATATGATTCAACAGTATTCAAATAAGTATGTCCATCATATCCTCCAACCACATAGAGTTTGTCTCCAAGGGAACATACAGCAACAGCATCTCGAGGAACACTCAGAGGTGCCACAGTTGACCATGAATTATTTTTTGGATCATACCTTAAGAAGTTTAGGAAGACAATTAAAAGAAGTCCAAAAGTGTTAAAATAATAGGTATTAATAAAATATAAACTTATCTAAATGTGAAGAATTAAAAACACCTTATCAATATCAAGTTTAGTCTGACTAATAAATGTTAAAAACAAGTACATGACAAAATTCTTCTCAACCACATCATTCAAAGCATATCAAAAATTTGAGGAAATTTCACATATTAGCATCTTAACATTATGAGAAAAATGCCCCCTCTCTCATTTCGTATGCTGGTTGGAGATCTTAAGTTTTCTTTTATTCTTATCAAAAGTTTTATGCAAGATGCCTTGTCTTATTCATGTGAGAGTACATATTTCAAGTAAATCTGAATATAATTGCCTTATTATTTTGTAGAATATAGTACCCTGGTTTTGCTATTATTTGTAATTAGAATGACCATAATCTTATCCTTTCTCCCCATGAGTAATGCAATTTATCTTCACAAGAGAACTTTTTTTTTCCATTTCATTTGAAGTTAACTCCTTATTTCCATATCTTTTCTGTAAGCAAAATGAAAGAGAATTCATTAAGTAATAAAATCTTCTCCAGGAATTTTTTTCCTAAAATTTGAAGCTTTTAAAAAAAGGCATAACACTAAAATCTAAAAGAGGTGGACAATAAAAGACAACTAATCTAATTATACATGGATATGTTTTCTGATTTTATTTTGGCCTATTTGTAAAACCCAAAGAAAAACGTTTATTTTACAGAGGAGATTTTTATTTATTACCTATTACTAATTTTCCTATATTTTATTACATCTCTTATTCTTGTTTTCATCTCTTTAGTTATATTCTAAATTATCTGATCTCAGCTTCCATTTGACATGGACTTACATCCAGTAATATTTTTAATAATATCTGAAATCAGCGATAATCAAAATAACCTCAATGTCCCATACATATTGTTGATTGTCATGCAGCATATCATCTTCAATTCAGCTGGTATAATAAAACCCCAAACCAGAAAACTCAGGACCAAAAAATCAATAACTGCATGCTTTAGTTAAGCTGAATTTTCAAAATATTTGGTATTGTTAATTGATGCTGCCCTTGACTAACAGATTACACACATAAATTAATGGTGAACAGAAGAATTTCTTTATATATTTGTATCCAAACCTAACTTTCCTGTATGTGCATGATAATTAAGGTGCAAAAAGCTGTCTAGAGCAGCCCCGGTGGCCCAGCAGTTTAGTGCCACCTTCAGCCTGGGGTGTGGTCCTGGAGACCCCGAGTCTTACTTTAGGATCCCTGGTTTGGCGCCTGCCTTTGCCTCAGGGTGTGATCCTGGAGACCCGGTCCCACATCTGGATGGAGCCTGCTTCTCCCTCTGCCTGTGTTTTTGCCTGTCTCTCGCTGCCTGTGTCTGTCATGAATAAAGACAGGCAGGAACTGAAAGAATATGTAACGTCCAAACCAGCTCTGCAAGAAATTTTAAGGGGGATTCTTAAAATTCCCCTTTAAGAATAAGTCCAGTGGAACAATCCACAAAAACAAGGACTGAATAGATATCATGATGACACTAAACTCATATCTTTAAATAGTAACTCTGAACGTGAATGGGCTTAATGACCCCATCAAAAGGCACAGGGTTTCAGACTGGATAAAAAGGCAGGACCCATCTATTTGCTGTCTACCACAGACTCATTTTAGACATAAGGACACCGACAGCCTGAAAATAAATGGTTGGAGAAGGATTTACCATTCAAATGATCCTCAAAAGAAAGCAGGGGTAGCCATCCTTATATCAGACAAACTTAAATTTATCCCTAAGAGATAGTGAGAAATGAAGAGGGACACTATCTCATACTTAAAGGATCTAGGCAACAAGAGGACTTAACAATCCTCAACATATATGCCCCGAGTGTGGGAACTGCCAAATATATCAATCAATTAATAACCAAAGTGAATAAAAACTTAGATAATAATACACTTATACTTGGTGACTTCAGTCTAGCTCTTTCTATACTCGATAGGTCTTCTAAGCACAACATCTCCAAAGAAACAAGAGCTTTAAATGATACACTGGACCAGATGGATTTCACAGATATCTACAGAACTTTACATCCAAACTCAAATGAATACACATTCTTCTCAAGTGCACATGGAACTTTCTCCAGAATAGACCACATACTGGGTCACAAATCGGGTCTGAACCGATACCAAAAGATTGGGATCATCCCCTGCATATTCTCAGACCATAATGCCTTGAAATTAGAACTAAATCACAACAAGAAGTTTGGAAGGACCTCAAACATGTGGAGGTTAAGGATCATCCTGCTAAAATGTAAGGGTCAACCAGGAAATTAAGGAAGAATTAAAAAGATTCATGGAAACTAATGAGAATGAAGATACAACCGTTCAAAATCTTTGGGATGCAGCAAAAGCAGTCCTGAGGGGGAAATACATCGCAATACAAGCATCCATTCAAAAACTGGAAAGAACTCAAATATAAAAGCTAACCTTACACCTAACGGAGCTAGAGAAAAAACAGCACATAGATCCTACACCCAGCAGAAGAAGAGAGTTGATAAAGATTCGAGCAGACTCAACAAAATTGAGACCAGAAGAACTGTGGAACAGATCAACACACCCAGGAGTTGGTTCGTTGAAAGAATTAACAAGATAGATAAAGCATTCGCCAGCCATATTAAAAAAAAGAGAGAGAAGACTCAAATTAATAAAATCATGAATGAGAAAGTTGAGATCACAAACAACACCAAGGAAATGCAAACGATTTTAAAAATATATTATGAACAGCTATATGCCAATAAATTAGGCAATCTAGAAGAAATGGACGCATTCCTGGAAAGCCACAAACCACCAGAACTGGAACAGGAAGAAATAGAAAACCTGAGCAGGCCAATAACCAGTGAAGAAATTGAAGCAGTCATCAAAAACCTCCCAAGACACCAAAGGCCAAGGCCAGAAGGCTTCCCAGGGGATTTCTATGAAACGTTTAAAGAAGAAACCATACCTATTCTACTAAAGCTATTTGGAAAGACAGAAAGAGATGGGGTACTTCCAAATTCATTCTATGAGGCCAGCATCACCTTAATTCCAAAACCAGACAAAGATCCCACCAAAAAGGAGAATTACAGACCAATATCCCTGATGAACATGGATGCAAAAATTCTCAAGAAGATACTAGCCAACAGGATCCAACATGACATTAAGAAAATTATTCACCACGACCAAGTAGGATTTAACCCCGGGAAACAAGGCTCGTTCAACACTCATAAAACAATCAATGTGATTCATCATATCAGCAAGAGAAAAATCAAGAACCATATGATCCTCTCATTAGATGCAGACAAAGCATTTGACAAAATACAGCATCCATTCCTGATCAAAACTCTTCAGAGTGTAGGGATAGAGGGAATATTCCTCGACATCTTAAAAG
This sequence comes from Vulpes lagopus, assembly GCF_018345385.1. Classification (NCBI taxonomy): domain Eukaryota; kingdom Metazoa; phylum Chordata; class Mammalia; order Carnivora; family Canidae; genus Vulpes; species Vulpes lagopus. Next base: position 68,013,392 of record NC_054848.1, on the reverse strand, counting down.
CCATCTATGAAAAGCCCACAGCAAATATCATTCTCAATGGGGAAGCACTGGGAGCCTTTCCCTAAGATCAGGAACAAGACAGGGATGTCCACTCTCACCACTGCTATTCAACATAGTACTGGAAGTCCTCGCCTCAGCAATCAGACAACAAAAAGACATTAAAGGCATTCAAATTGGCAAAGAAGAAGTCAAACTCTCCCTCTTCGCCGATGACATGATACTCTCTACATAGAAAACCCAAAAGCCTCCACCCCAAGATTGCTAGAACTCATACAGCAATTTGGTAGTGTGGCAGGATACAAAATCAATGCCCAGAAATCAGTGGCATTTCGATACACTAACAATGAGACTGAAGAAAGAGAAATTAAGGAGTCAATCCCATTTACAGTTGCACCCCAAAGCATAAGATACCTAGGAATAAACCTAACCAAAGTGGTAAAGGATCTATACCCTAAAAAGTATAGAACACTTCTGAAAGAAATTGAGGAAGACACAAAGAGATGGAAAAATATTCCATGCTCATGGATTGGCAGAATTAATATTGTGAAAATGTCAATATTACCCAGGGCAATTTACACGTTTAATGCAATCCCTTTCAAAATATCATGGACTTTCTTCAGAGAGTTGGAAAAAATTATTTTAAGATTTGTGTGGAATCAGAAAAGACCCCGAATAGCCAGGGGAAGTTTAAAAAAGAAAACCATCGCTGGGGGCATCACAATGCCAGATTTCAAGTTGTACTACAAAGCTGTGGTCATCAAGACAGTGTGGTACTGGCACAAAAACAGACACATAGATCAATGGAACAGAATAGAGAACCCAGAAGTCGACCCTGAACTTTATGGTCAACTAATATTTGATAAAGGAGGAAAGACTATCCATTGGAAGAAAGACAGTCCCTTCAATAAACGGTGCTTGGAAAATTGGACATCCACATGCAGAAGAATGAAACTAGACCACTCTCTTTCCTAATACACAAAGATAAACTCAAAATGGATGAAAGATCTAAATGTGAGACAAGATTCCATCAAAATCCTAGAGGAGAACACAGGCAACACCCTTTTTAAACTTGGCCACAGTAACTTCTTGCAAGATACATCCAGGAAGGCAAAAGAAACAAAAGCAAAAAAGAACTATTGGGACTTCATCAAGATAAGAAATTTTTGCATAGCAAAGGATACAGTCAACAAACCTAAAAGACAACCTACAGAATGGGAGAAGATTTTGCAAATGACGTATCAGATAAAGGGCTAGTTTCCAAGATCTATAAAGAACTTCTTAAACTCAACACCAAAGAAACAAACAATCCAATCCTGAAATGGGCAAAAGACATGAAGAGAAATCTCACAGAGGAAGACCTGGACATGGCCAACATGCACATGAGAAAATGGGCTGCATCACTTGCCATCAGGGAAACACAAATCAAAACCACAATGAGATACCACCTCACACCAGTAAGAATGGGGAAAATTAACAAGGCTGGAAACCACAAATGTTGGAGAGGATGCAGAGAAAAGGGAACCCTCTTACACTGTTGGTGGGAATGTGAACTGGTGCAGCCACTCTGGAAAACTGTGTGGAGTTTCCTCAAAGAGTTAAAAATAGACCTGCCCTACGACCCAGCAATTGCACTGTTGGGGATTTACCCCAAAGATTCAGATGTAGTGAAATGCCGGGACACCTGCTCCCCAATGTTTATAGCAGCAATGTCCACAATAGCCAAACTTTGGAAGGAGCCTCGGTGTCCATTGAAAGATGAATGGATAAAGAAGATGTGGTTTATGTATCCAATGGAATATTGCTCAGCCATTAGACACGACAAATACCCACCATTTGCTTCAACATGGATGGAACTGGATGGTATTATGCTGAGTGATGTAAGTCAATCGGAGAAGGACAAACATTATATTTCTCATTCATTTGCGGAATATAAATAATAGTGAAAGGGAATTTAAGGGAAGGGAGAAGAAATGTGTGGTAAATATCAGGAAGGGAGACAGAACATAAAGACTCCTAACTCTGGGAAACGAACTAGGGGTGGTGGAAGGGGAGGACAGCGGGGGGTGGGGGTGACTGGGTGACGGGCACTGAGGGGGGCACTTGACCGGTTGAGCACTGGGTGTTATTCTGTATGTTGGCAAATTGAACACCAATAAAAAATAAATTTATTAAAACAAGTGGCAATGTCTATCTGTATACTATCTGTTAAGACACACAGGGGAAGTTTTTAAAGAAAAAGTTAATTATACAGTTTACTTTAGTTAGTATTATAATATAGTCTGCTCCAGGACAGAGGCATAGGCAGAGGGAGTAGCAGGCTCCATGCATGGATCACACCCTGAGCTGAAGGCAGGTGCTTAACCACTGGGCCACCCAGGCAACCGTGTAATTTTATATTTTTCTACTTGCACATGTAAGTGTCTATTTAAAATAGTATTACCAACTTATAGTATAACACCCACTATATGTTGGCAAATCAAACTCCAATAAAAATATATATACAAAAAAATTTTATAGAGCTATCCATCCCCCAAAATTTATAAGCTCTGCTAACCAATACAGGAAATTCAGCAATGAATGAATGAATGAATGAATGAATTAATAAATAAATAAATAAATAATAGTATTGACACTTTAAGAAATGGGGATTATATGATTTCCCTAGAATATGAACTTTTGATTGACTTTCTACTAACAAGACAATTTTACAACTCTGTATGTGTCAAGTTGTTGAAAACTGAGTTTTCTTGTACAAAGGAATTTTGCGTAATAGAGATAAAATGAATTTCTACCATGTAGAAATGGCACCAAGGATTAAATTTTACTCTCTAGGGATACTTGGGTGGCTCAGTGGTTGAGCATCTGCCTTTGGCCCATGGAGTGATCCTGGGGTCCTGGGATCCAGTCTCATCAGGATTCCTGCAGGGAGCCTGCTTCTCCTTTTGCCTGTGTCTCTGCCTCTCTCTCTCTCTCTCTCTCTCTCTCTCTCTCTGTCTCTGTCTCTTATGAATAAATAAATAAAATCTTTAAAAATAAATAAATAATTTTTACTCTCTATAAGATATTAACTACTTTTGCATCTATTAACATTTTTTCCGGTATTCCTAATCGTATGTCTATTCCTGAAAGACTCCTTTGAACTAGTTTTAACATTGTAAGAGTTACCACATTAATTAATGAATCATAAAATCCTTGACCCATGTTAATTTTATATTTGTGTGAAAATCATAATTATATTTTTTTGAAAATTATACTTTAACATTAGCCATTTTCTTAGTGTCTTTTCAAGGAAAATGCTAAAAAGGGGGATAATAATTATAGACAATATGAATCATTGGAAAAATAATACAAACAAAAAACAATATTATCAACCAACTTCTACTGAGTACTTAACAGGTGAGAGGCAATGTATAAGTTCTTTATCATTTATTATATTGTACTCTGAGATTGATACTATGATTATTCCTTTATTTTCACATGAAGAAACTGTCGTTTATGGATGTGAAATAACTGTGTTAAGGTCACATAACTTGTAAATAGTAAAACTGATGAGCATTAAGGAGGGCACTTGGTGAGATGAGCACTGATGTTATACTATATGTTGGCAAATTGAATTTAAAATATTTTAAAAACTGGGATTTTTAACTCAGATTTGTCTGTTTCTGAGACCAATACTTTTTACTAGTATGCTACATATTTTTAGTACATGTTAATTGTTCTTTTTTCCATTTTTTTAAAAAAATTATCTGAATTTTGAAATAACCAGTAAACTTGGAAATGTCAATAAATAATGTTAAACATTTAATTATTAGGATATGACTGTACATATTTAATTTTTTAGTCTGCACTATGAACTTTCTATATCAAAAATGTGAAATTTTATATATTTTTAAAATATTTTATTTATTTATTCATGAGAGACACAGAGAGAGAAAGGCAGAGACATAGGCAGAGGGAGAAGCAGGCTCCATGCAGGGACCCCAATGTGGGACTTGATCCTAGGATTCCAGGATCACAATGTGAGCTGAAGGCCGGCCCTTAACCACTGAGGCACCCAGGCATCCCAGAAATTTTATATTTTTCTACTTGCTTGTGTATGCCTATTTAAAATAGTATTGCCGGACAGCCTGGGTGGCTCAGCAGTTTAGTGCCACCTTCAGTCCAGGGTGTGATCCTGGAGACCAGGGATCGAGTCCCACATCCGGCTCCCTGCATGGAGCCTGCTTCTCCCTCTGCCTGTGTCTCTGCCTCTCTCTCTCTCTGAATAAATAAATAAAAAAAATAATAAAAGGCATACCTTGGTAGAGTATTTTTTAAAAAAAGAAAGCAATCCAACTGTATTCTGTCTATAAGAGACTCATTTTAGATTTAAGGAAGCACATAGGTCAAATATGAAAGAATGGGGAAAAAATCCAGGCAAATGGTAACCAAAAGACAGCAAGGATGAATATACTACTATTATACAAAATAGAATTTAAGACAAATGCTATTATAAGAGACATGAAACACATTATATAATGATAAATTATCAATTCACAAAGAACATATAAAAATTAGAAACATAAAGGGAGCAAACAACAAATCTCCTAAATATATGAAGGAAATTGACAGAATAAGAGGGAGAAATAGCTCTACAGTAATAGGGGAATTCAATTCTTTACTTTTCGTAATGGATTGAATAACCAGATACAAGATAAATAAATACATGGAAGACTTGAACATTGAGGCGCTTGGATGGCTGGCTCAGTTCGGCGGCTGCCTTCAGCTCAGGTCATGATCCTGGGGTCCTGGGACCGATGCCCACATCAGGCTCCCTGCTCAGTCTGGAGCACAGAAAGAAACACTACAGTTTACAAAGGCTGATGAGCTTGGGGATGCCCTCTGAGTCAAGGGACTTGTTTGCTGCCTTAGTGAGCCCTGGGTCCAGAAGCCCATAAGAACAACGATCATGCCAGTGCAAAGAAAAAAAAAATAAACATATAAATGGCAAAGTTTTTTTTTCTTTCTTTTTAAAAAATTTTCCCCTCTGGGATCCCTGGGTGGCGCAGCGGTTTGGCGCCTGCCTTTGGCCCAGGGCGCGATCCTGGAGACCCGAGATCGAGTCCCACGTCGGGTTCCCGGTGCATGGAGCCTGCTTCTCCCTCTGCCTGTGTCTCTGCCTCTCTCTCTCTCTCTCTCTGTGACTATCATAAATGAATAAAAAAATTAAAAAAAAAAATTTTCCCCTCTTTCCTTCCTTACATTTCTTTTTCTTTTCTTTCTTTAAAAGCTTCATTTTAGAATAGCAACTATAGGGCGGCCCGGGTGGCTCAGTGGTTTAGCGCCGCCTTCGGCCCAGGGCCTGATCCTGGAGACTGGGGATGGAGTCCCACATTGGGCTCCTTACATGGAACCTGCTTTTCCCTCTGCCTTTCTCTCTCTGTGTGTATCTCATGAATAAATAAATAAATCTTTAAAAAAATAAAATATGTCTCTGGCATATTGATTATAAAAAAGAAAGAGCAACTATAGTGGAAGGGGAGGTGGGTGGGGAGATGGGGTAACTAGGTGATGGGCACTGAGGGATGCACTTGACAGGATGAGTACTGGGTGTTACACTATATGTTGGCAAATCGAACTCCAATAAAAAAATATACAAAAAAAAAAAAAAAAAAAAAAAAAAAGAAGAGCAACTAGCACACAAATCAACCAGCCCTAGAATTCCACCAGATGGCTAGGGGAGCTGCTGAAATGCTCTCTGAGTGGGAGGGGCTGACAGACATAATCTATGCTCCCCTCTTCTCCTTGAAAGCATAGACCAATGCACAGTCTGTGCATTGTAACTGGCCTGCAGCATCAGTGAGCATAGGGTCCATAGGTCCCACCAGCAACAATGGTCCCACTAAGGAGGCCACATGGTGGTATACACCAGGATACCCTGGTTAGTGCTAACTTCAGCCCTAGCCTTTGTGACAATGTGACAAAGGTGAAAAGCAACCTGGAAAACTCCAGGACCATATCACTTCAGCTTCATTCAGTTGGCTTGCTAGGATACCTCTGGTGCACAGTGCCCCTGTGCTGAGTACCTTGGGACATCTCAGTTTGCACCCAATTCACCTTCAGTTGTATTTTCAGGGTACATTTTGTGTAAAGGACCAGGGGCCACTGCACTCATTTTAGCTTTCGCTGCCCTTCCATGGTACCCCCTGCATGGAGTCACCAGGACCTTCCAGCATGTCCCTTGCCTTGGCTCTAGGTGACCCTTCAGTAGACTGTTTCTATGGAGAGTCCTGAAACATCCTGTTTTGCAACCATTTCAGCTTCAGCTATCCTGCAGTTTCCCTCTGTGCACAGAGCCCGGGTACCTTGAGACTGCATCCCTTTAGTTTTAACTACCCTGTCAGGGCACCCTTTGTGCAGAGAGGTCAGGATGATCTTTTCCCATACACCACCTGAGCTATGCCAAGGCACACCCTGCACAGAGTGCCCTGGGCCACCCTTGCACAAATTCCAGATTAAGCCGTAATTCCAGGGTGCCTGAACACATAGAACCCTGGGACATCCCAGCCTGCGTATAGTTCAGCTTTACTTGTCCTGAAAGGGCACTTGCTGTGTGGAAACCCTCTGTACCCACAGCTGATGCCAGACACAGCTCCAGCCAATCACCAAAAGTCACCATGCACACACAATCTACATAGTGGATAGCGATAAACAAGATCATCCCTTCTAGTTTAGGAGAGATAGCTGTTCTACCTAATCCATAGAAACAAATGCAGAAAGGCAAGCAAAATGGGAAGACAGAGCAATATTCTCCCAAAGAAAGAACAAGACAAAACTTTTGAGACAGAATTAAATTACCTGGAGATAAGTGATATACCTTATACAGAATTTAAAGTAATGATCATAAAGTAACTCACTGGTCTGGAGAGAAGAGTGGAAGAATTCGGTGAGATATTCAATAAAGAGATAGAAAAATATAAAAAAGAACCAGATTTGAAGAACAAAATAACTGAAATAAAAATGCATTAGAGGGAATCAGCAGTAGACTAGCAGATGCAAAAGAACATATCACTATATTAAGAGACAGAATAATGGAAGGCTCCCAGCCTGAACAATGACAAAGAAAAAACAATTTTCAAAAATAAGCATAAGTTAAAGGATCCCCTGGTCAACATCAAGCAAACAAATATTCACATAATAAAGATTTCAGGTTTTCTTCCCACTGATACCGCTGAATAAGCATCATTAAAATCTCCCTTCCCACCATCATCATGCCTAGGTCAGAGACTCTCAAAGAACCTGAACAGTTGTGGAAGCTCTTCTTTGGAGGTTTGAGCTTTGAAATAACTGAGAAAAGTCTGAGGAGCTATTTTGAGCAATGGGGAATGCTTATGGACTGTGTGGTAATGAGAGATTCAAAACCCAAGTGTTTCAGAGGCTTTGAGTTTGTGACATATGCCACTGTGGAGGAAGTCGATGCAGCCATGAATGCAAGCCATGTCTTGCATCCACATGAGGTGGATGGAAGAGTTGTGGAACCAAAGAGGGTTGTCCTCAAGAGAAGATTCTCAAAGACCTGGTTCCCACTTAGATGTGAAAAAGATTTCTGTTGGTGGCATTACAGAAGACACTGGAAAACATGATCTAAGAGATTATTTTGAACAGTGGGAAAATGGAAATGATTGCAATCCTAACTGACCAATCCTAACTGACCAAGGTAGACAGAAAGAAAGGCTTTGCTTTTGTAACATTTGATGATCATGAGTCTGTAGACAAGATTGTCATTCAAACATACCATAATGTGAATGGCCACAACTGTGAAGTAAGGAAAACCCTATCGAAACAAGAGATGAATAGTGTTGCATCCAGCCAAAGAGGTCGAAGTGGCTCTGGAAACTTCGATGGTGGTCATGGAGGGGGTTCTGTTGGGAATGGCAACTTTAGTTGTGGAGATAACTTCAGTGGGAGAGATGGCTTTGGTGGCAGTAAAGGTGGTGGTGGATATGGTGGCAGTGGAGATGGTTGTAATAGATTTGGTAATAATGGAAGCAACTTTGGAAGTGGCAGAATCTATGTGATTTTGGCAATTACAACAATCAAATCTCAAATTTTGGACCCTTGAAAGGAAGAAATTTTGGAGGCAAAAGCTGTGGGCCCTATAGTAGTGGAGACCAATACTTTGCCAAACCACAAACCAAGGTGGCTATGGAAGTTCTAGCAACAGCAGCAGCTAAGGCAGTGGCAGAAGGTTTTAATTACTGCCAGGAAACAAAGCTTAGCAGGAGAGGAGAGCCAGAGAAGTGACAGGGAAGCTCCAGGTTACAACAGATTTGTGAATTCAGACAAGCAGTGTGGTGTCAGGGCCTGGCTCCTACAACGTAGACATTTGTAAACAGTACTCATGTTTATGGGCAAAAAAATCTCTAGAGCAGTATTTGTGACTGACTCTGTAGAAGGTTATTTTGTTTCTGTTCTGTGGAAAGTGTAAAGGATTCAACAAAGGGTTTTAATGTAGTTATTTTGTTTGTTTCTTTTTGCACCGATGCTGTTGATCACGAAAGGTAATAGTCTGATTGATCAGGCTGAATGATTGTGTCTTTAAAAAATAAATAAAGAGGGGATCCCTGGGTGACTCAGCAGTTTGGCGCCTGCCTTTGGCCCAGGGCGTGGTCCTGGAGTCCCGGGATTGAGTCCCGTGTTGGGATCCCAGGGTGGAGCCTGCTTCTCCCTCTGCCTGTGTCTCTGCCTCTCTCTCTCTGTCTCTGTGTCTGTCAAGAATAAATAAACAAAATCTTTAAAAAAAAAAAAGAAATAAAGATTTCAGGGATGCCTGGGTGGCTCAGTGCTTAAGTGTCTGCCTTTGGCTCAGGGTGTGATCCCAGGATCAGGGATCTAATCCCACCTCAGGCATCCTGGGAAGAGCCTGCTTCTCCCTCTGACTGCGTCTCTGCCTCTCTCTCTGTGTCTTTCATGCATAAATAAATAAAATATTTTAAAATATATAAATAAATAAAGATTTCAGAAGAAGAATAGACAGAGAAGGAAGTATAAAACTTCTATGAAGAAATATTAGCTGAAATCTTCCCTAATAAAGGGAAGGAAATAAACATTTAGGTAAATGAAGCACAGAGAGTTCCAAACAAGATGAACCTAAAGAAGTCTACAAAGTGACAATAATTAAAATGTGAAAGGTTAATAATGAAGAGAAAAAGTTAAAAGCTGCAAGATGAAAGCAAAATGTTAGATACAAAGGAAAACTTATAAGGCTATCAGCTGATTTTTCAGCAGAAACTCTGCAAGCAGGAAGTAAGTGGCATAATGTATGCAAAGTGCTGAAAGAAAAAAAAATGTGACTACAGCAGATACTCTATTCAGCAAGTTTACCTTTCAGATTTGAAAGAGTGATAAAGAGTTTTCAAAGACAATCAGAAATAAGAGTTCATCAATACTAAACCAGCCTTACAACAAATGAAGGGACTTCTCTAAATGGAAAAGAAATGGCCATAATTAAATGTAAGAATATTATGAATAAAAGATGTATAATATGACAACATATACATAAAACATGTATGAATCACTAAAAAAAGAAGAAAGAGGGGAAAAAGTTCTTTTTTTCCTCCCTAAAGGATGTGTTTGAACTTAAATGGCCATCAAATTAATATAGATTGCTATATACATACGATGTTATATAAGAACTTCATGGTAACCCAAAATCTATACTATATTCTAAAAAATAAAAGGAAAGCCAATTAAAACACTACAGAATTTTGTCATTCACAAAAAAAGAGAGCAAGGCAAGAAGAACCAGAGAAGAAATACAGAAACAACCAGAAAACAAATAACAAAATGCCCATAAATATATACTTATCAATATTTTCTTTAAATATAAATGTCCTAAATGCTCCTATCAAAAGACATAGGATGGCAGAATAATTTTTTAAAAGATTCACTTCTTTGCTGCCTACAAGAGACAAACTTCATACCTAAAGTTAGTTTCAGATTTAAAGTGAAGGGATGGAATAATATTTACCATTCCTGTGAAAGTGAGAAAAAAAAAAGATGAGGTAGCAACACTATCACAAAAAAGTAGATGGTAAAAAAGAGTGTAACAAGAAAGAAAAAAGAAGGCTATTACCTAATGATAAGAGGATCAATAAAATCAAGTGTAAATATCCATGTACCCAACACTGGAGCACCTAAATACATAAGGCAAATATTATGGGGCATAGAGAAATTCATGGTAATACAATAAAAGGGGGCTTATCATCCAATTTGCATTAATGGAGAGAATATCCAGACATGAAATCAATAAAGAAACAGTGTCTTTCAATGATACATTAGACAATATAAACATAACAGATATACACAGAACATTCCATCCAAAAACAACAAAGTACACATTGTTTACAAGTATACTTGGGATTTTCTCCTGAATAGATAACATGCTAGGCCACAAAACAAGCCTCAATAAATTTCAGAAGACTGAATTCATACCATGCATCTTTTCTGACCACAAAATTATGAAACTAGAAATGTTTCAAAAGAAAAAAAAAGTAAAAAATCAAACAAACCCACAAATGCATGGAGGTTAAAAACATGATACGACACAACCAGGGCATCAAGGAAGAAATCAAAGAAGAAATAAAACAAAAATAAATGGGGACAAATAAAAATAAAAACACAATGTGTTAAAATACTTCAGATGTAGTGAAAGTAGTTCAAAGAGGAAAACATATAGCAATACAGGCCTGCATCAAGAAATAAGAAAATAAACCCTCAAACAATATAACGTTATACCTAAATGAGCTGGAAAAAAAAACAATAACAACAACAAAATTCCAAGTTGAATAAAAGGAAAATAGTAAAGATCAGAGCAGATATAAATGGCATAGAGACTGGAAAAAAAAAAAAAAGAATGAATGAAACCAAGAATTGGTTCTTTGAAAAGAATAGCAGAGTTGATAAACCTTTAGCCAGATTCATCAAAAGAAAAAGAGAAAGGACTCAAACAAATAAAATCAGAAATGAGAGAGAAGTTATCTGAAACCACAGAAATACAATATATATATATATATATATATATATATATATATATATATATATGAAAATACTAGGGCAGCCTGGGTGGCTTAGCGGTTTAGCACTGCCTTCAGCTTAGTGTGTGATCCTGGAGACAAGGGATCGAGTCCCATGTCAGGTTCCCCGCATGGAGCCTGCTTTCTCCCTCTGCCTGTGTCTGTCTGTCTGTCTGTCTCTCTCTGTGTGTCTCTCATGAATAAACAAATAAAATCTTTAAAAAAAAAAGAGAAAATACTATGAAAAATTATGTGTCAGCAAATTGGACAACCTAGAAGGAATGCATAAATTCCTAGTAGCATACAATCTTTTAAAACAGAATGAGAAGGTATATAAGATTTGAACAGTCCAATTGTTAGTAATAAAATTGAATCAGTAACCAAAAAATTATTAAGGAATAACTATTCAGAATCAGATAGCTTAGTAAATTCTACCAAACATTTATTTTTTAAAAATATTTTATTTGTTTATTCATAAGAGGCACGAGAGAGAGAGAGGCAGAGACTTAGGCAGAGGGAGAAGCAGGTTCCCAGTAGGGAGCCTGTTGCCAGACTGGATCCCAGGACTCCAGGATCGTGACCTGAGTCAAAGGCAGATGCTCAACCCCCGAGCCACCCAGGTGTCCCGCAACCAAACATTTAAAAAAGAGTTGATATCTACAGTCCTCAAAGTATTCTGAAAAATATAAGGGGAAAGGATGCCTCCAAATATATTATATGAAGCCAATACTATTATGATATCAAAACCAGACAAAGGCACCACAAAAGAAAAAAAAAACAAAATAAAAGAAACAAAAACAAAACAAAACAAAAACAAAACACCTTATCCTACAAGCCAATGACCAGGAATACAGATGCAAAATCCTCAGTAGAATATTAGCAAACAACATTCAGCAATATGTTAAAAGGATCATTCTCCATGATCAAATTGGATATATTCCAGAGATGCAAGATTGTTTAATATTCACACATCAATCAAAATGATACATCACATTAAAAAAACAAAGGATAAAGATCTTGTGATTGAGGACTTCTGGGGAAGATGGGATAGTGGGAGGACCCTATGCTCACCTTGTCCTATGGATACAACTAGCTAGCACCCCCAGAACCCCCAGAAAATGACCCAAAGACTGCTAGAACACACAATCTCCACAGTTAAATGAAGAGAAGAGGCCACATCAAATTGGTTAGGAAGGACAGTGATGTAGTTTGGAAATAAAGGGGCCCATGGGACTGTCCATGGGAAGAAAAGTTGCCACAGACATAGAGAGGGGAAAAAACACCCGCACTCCAGGCACCCCAGACATAGGAACCCTGTATGGGGAAGATGAATCCCCATAATATTTGGTTTTGAAAATCAGAAGGGTGAAATTTCACAAGTTTTTATAATCAGCAGGTCTTAACACCTGGAACTTTAAAAATTCACAAGATTAGGTAAGGGAGAAATAGGAGGTCAAGAGGAAACTGAGTTCCTGACCTTAAAGAAAGCTCTACTGAGATACAGCATAGAAGCAGTAGTTTGAAAAACAGCTGGGATATACAAGAGGGAGATTTCTTTACTAGTCTCAGAGCATGTGCTGGAGGTACAGGGATCCTTAGGAGACTTCTGAGGAACAAAGAAACTAGCAGGTGCCATTTCCCTGCCCTAGAACCCAGTCTAGAGACACGGAAACTGTGCAAACCAGCACACTGCCAAAAATTGCTACCGAATTTGCCAACAGCATTTCCCATCTCCAAATACTCATGGGGACCTGTCCCCTCCTGCCCTGCTGCAGGAGCTTTCTAAAGTGGTTCCAGGTCCCCTTCCACAGCAGATCTGTGCAAACTTTTCTAACACTGTGGACCCCACACCCAGGTTCTCCTGAAGACCTGCTACCTCCAATATGTACTTGCCAGAGGCCATGCAAAGGAGTGCTACAAGCATGTCAGTGTGCAAACAGCAATAATAGGGGGCAGTACCACTCCAAGGTGACTCTTGCCCCAGGAGGAGGGGAATATAACCACATACACCAGTTCAACTCTGCTCAGCAGTGAGCGTGTGGCAGATATCTGCTCTGACTGCAGAATCTATCCACGAATGAAAGCTTCTCATGGCATAACACAGGAAACGTGGTTTGTAGCTCAGTGATAATTCACTTCTGGCAAATTCCTGGTTTGACTCAAGCCCAAGGAGGATCCAGGTAGGGCTGCTAACAACACAGGGACCAAACCCTGCCCACCACAGGCCAAAAGAGCCATTGCAAATTCCTGGACTGAAGGCAAAAATAGCTCAGCCACAATAGCAGGGTGCAAACAATACACATAGGAGGCATCCTTGAAGTACCAGGTTCTGGTGCACAGAAGACATTGCACTGCATAGCACTACAGGAACTTTCCACAAGGCCACTTCTTTTACAAGGAGAAAATGTAGCTGATTTTCCCAACAGTTAGAGATAGACACACAGAGTTAGGGAAAACAATGAAGGACGCCTGGGCAGCCCAGTAGTTGAGTATCTGCCTTTGGCTTGGGGCATGATCCAAGGTCCAGGGATCCAGTCCCCCATAGGGCTCCCTGTGAGGAGTCTGCTTCTCTCCCTGTCTATGCGTCTCTCATGAATAAATAAATATAATCTATAAAAAAGAAAAAAAATGAGATGATAGAGGAATATGTCTCAAATGAGAGAACAGACAAAATCACAGCAAGGGTGCTAAATGAAACAGAGATAAGTAATATGCCTGATATACAATATAAAGTAATGTTCTTAAAGGTACTCATGAACTTGAGAAAAGAGTGGAGAACATAAACAGGACCTTTAAAAAAGAGATAGAAAATATTAGTAAGAACCAATTAGAGGAAAAAACTCAATAAATGAAATTAAACCTATAGTGATTGGAGTAAATAGTAGATTAGAAGAACCAAAATGGGTCAGGCAACAGGAGATTAAAGTTAAAGGAATTCATAGCCACTAAACCAGCCTTACAAGAAATGTTACATGGCTCTCTTTGAGTGGAATGGAAAGTTCATAAGTAGTACTAAAAATAGTAAGAAACATGAAAGCAGTAAAATAAAAAAAAGAAATCAATGAAAAGATTAAAACATGAGGGAAGAGGAGTAAAGAATGGGTTCAAACTTAAGCCACAATCTACTTAATCTACACTGGTATATGCATAAGATGTTATATAAAAACCTAATGGCAACCACAAATCAGAAACCAGGGTTATAGAAAAAATAAAGAGAAAAGAATCTAACTATGGCACTAAAAAAGCCAACTAACCATGATAAAAGAGAACATCAAAGAACTACAAAAGCAACCATAAAAACAAGTAACAAAATGTAATAGCTATAAACCTATCAGTAATTACTTTGAATGTAAATGGATGAAACACTCTAAAGACATAGTGTGATAAAATGGATAAAAAAGCAAGACTCGTCAATATGCTGCCTAAAACAGATTGATTTCAGACCCAAAGACAAATGCAAATTGTAAGTGAAGGGATGGAGAACAATTTATCATGCAATTTGATGTTAAAAGAAAGCTGGGGCAATAATACTTATATCAGACAAAATAGATTTTAAAACAAAAACTAACAAGATATAAAGATGGAACCTATAAAATTCCATTTACATTTACTTTGTTAAGGGTGTTTATTATGAATGGATGTTGTATTTGTCAGAAGCTTTTTCTGCTTCTATTGAAATAATCATGCTTTTTTTTCTCATTTCTCTTGTGATGTGATGTATCATGTCAGTTGATTAGTGAATATTGAGCCACATTTGCATCCTGGGAATAAGTCCCAATTAATTATGGTGAATGATTTTTTTTAAATTATGTTGTAGATTTGTTTTGCAAATATTTTGTAAATAGAGGGAACATAAATTAACATAATAAAGGCCATATATGAAAAACTCACAGCTAACATATTATTCAATAGGAAAAACTGATAGCATTTCCCTTAAGATCAGGAACAAGACAAAGATGTCCACTCTCACTACTTTTATTTAACACAGTAGTGGAAGTCCTGGCCACAGCAAACAGACTAAAATAAAATAAAATATATTAAACTAGTAAAGAAGAAGTAAAGTTTTCACTATTTGCAAATGACCTGATACTACATATAGAAAGCACTGAAGACTCCACCACAAAACTGCTAGAATGGAAAAGTGAATTCAATAAAGTTTCAGGATTTAAAATAAATATATACAAATCCATTCCATTTATACACATTAATAATGAAATAGGGAAAAAAGAAATTAAGAAAAAATCCTATTTACAATTGTACCAAGAACAATAAAATAACTTGAAGTAAACTTACTCAAAGTTGTAAAAGACCTGTATTCTGAAAACTATAAAAAAATAAAGAAATTAAGGGCAACACAAACAAATGAAAATGTTTTCCATGCTCATGGATTGGAGGACCAAATATTGTCTTCCATATCCATAATACTGAACAAATAATCCTCAATTTGTAAGAAACCAAAATAGAACCCAAATAGGCAAAGAAATCTTGAAAAAGAAAACTTAATCTGGGGGTTTCATGATCCCAGACTTCAAGATATATTACAAAGCTATGGTAATAAAAACAATATGGCATTGGCACAAAAATGGATACATAGATCAATAGAACAATAGAGAGTCCAAAAATAAAACCACAATTGCGTGGTCAATTAATATTCAATAAAGGAAGCAGGAATATGAATGGGAAAAAGGCCCTTCAACAAATGGTTGAGAAAACTGAGAGCTATGTGCTAAAAAAAAAAATAAACTGGACAACTTCCTTATATATAAAAATAAGGTCAAAATGGATTAAGGATCTAAATATGAGACCTGAAAATAGAAAATTCCTAGAAGAGAACACAGGCATTGATTTCTTTGACATGGGCTATAGCAACATTTTTCTAGATATGACTTCAAATAAAAAAATGAGCAGAAGACATGAATAGATATTTTTCCAAAGAAGAAATACAGATGTCCAACAGACTCATGAAAAGATGCTCAACATCACTCATGCTCAGAGAAATGTGAACCCACAATGAGATATCACCTCACACCTGTAAGAATGGCTAAAATAAAAAACACAAGGAATAACTGTGTTGGCAAGGATGTGGAGAACTGTGTACTGGTGGTGGAGATGCAAACTGGTGCAGCTACTATGGAAAACAAATAATAGAGCTACTATTAAATTCCACTATTAAATATTTACCCAAAGAATACCAAAAAACCCCACCCAATTCAAACATACATATTCCCCCTATGTTTATTGCAGCATTATTTTCAATAACTGAATTATGGAAGAAGCCCGAGTCCATCAATAGAAGAGTGGACAAAGAAGATAGATAGATATTTCCAGCCATAACAAAAAATCTTGTCATTTGCAATACATAGATGGATGTAGAAAATGTAGTGCTAAGTGACATGTCAGTCAGAGAAAGACAAATATCATAGGATTTCATCCATATGTGAAATTTAAGAAACAAAACAAATGATCAAAGAGAACCCCCCCCCCCAAAAAAAAAACACATACTTTTAACTATAAACTAAGAACAAACTGATGGTCAACAGAGTGGGTGTGTGTAGATGGTGTATGAAATAAGTGATGGGGAGTACAAGTACACTTATCATGATGAGGGCTAAGTAAGGTATAAAATTTTTGAATCACTATATTGTACACCTGAAACTAATATAATTAATGTTATCTGTACATGAATTTAAAAGAAAATCATCTGAATTGATGCAGAAAAAGTAATACGATTCAACCTTTGCTCATGACAAAAATACTTTCAACAAAGTTAATTTGGAGGGACCATACCTCAGTGTACTAAACTCTATGAAAAACTCAGAGCTAACATCTTACTGAATGGTGATAACATTTACTCAATGGTGAAAAACCTAGAGCTTTTTGTCTATTGTAAGGAATAAGATAGAGATGTCCATTTCCACCATTTTTATTCAACATAGTACAGGGAGTCCTGGCCATAGCAATAAGACAAGGAAAAGAAATTAGAGGAATCCACATTGGAAAAAGAAGAAGCTAAACTGTCACTATTTTCTGATCACATGATACTTTAGATATCCAACCAAAAAATACTAAAAGTAATAAATGAATTCAGTAAAGTTGCAGAATAGAAATTTAACACCCCAAGTTGGTAGCATTTCCATAAACTAATAATGAAGTAGCAGTAAAAGAAATTAAGGAAAAAAAACTCCACTTACAACTGCACCAAAAAGAATAAAATACCTAGGAATAAACTTCACCAAAGAGATGAAAGAACTATACTCTGAAAACTATAAAACACTGATAAAAGAAGTTGAAAACTACACCACAAATGGAAATATATTTCATGCTCATGGATTGGAAAAATTAATATTGTTAAAATTCCCATATTCTCCAAAGTGATATACAAAGCCTTTGCAATCTCTGTAAAAGCACCAATATCATTTTTACAGAACTAGAATTAACAATCATAAAATCTGTATGGAACCACAAAAGACCTTGAATAGCCAAAGCAATTTCGATAAAGAATAACAGTTGTTATTCAGATTTCAAGATATACTGCAAAGCTATAGTCATAAAGACTGTATAGTAGTGACACAGATATAGACACATGGAGCAATAGAACAAGAAAGAGAGATCAGAAATAAATCCATTATTATATGGTCAGTTAATCTATGACAATGAAAGCATGAATATACAATGCTGGAAATACAGTCTATTTAAGAAATGGTGTGAAAACTGTGCAGGTACTTTTTTTGCATAGACAATTTTAAATGAATGTAACTGACCACCTACTAAAATCATATACAAAACAAAACAAACACCTCAAATAGTACTAAAGACCTAAATGTGAGACCTGAAGCCATATAAATCCTATAAAAGAACACAGAAATAATTTCTTGAACATAAGCCTTAGCAACATTTTTCTAGATAAGATTCCAAAGGCAAGAGATGACAAGGCAAAAAATGAACTATGTGACTACATCAAGTTAAAAAGCTGTTTCATAGCTAAGGAAACCATCGACAAAACTATGAACACTCTACTATTGAATAGTAAAAGATATTTGCAATTGATATAAGTGATAAGGGGTTAATACCCAAAATATAACAATAACTTATATAACTCAATACAAATGGTAAGCAATCTGATTTATACATGGGTGGAGTACCTGAATAGACACTTTTCCAAAAAAGACATTCAGATATTCAACAGAGACTTGCAAAGATGCTCAACATCAGTAATTATCAAGGAAATGAAAATAAAAAAGAACATAATCTGGTATCACTTTACACCTGTCAGAATAGCTAAAATATAAAGACAAGAAGTACTAACTGTAGATGAGGATGTGGAGGAAAAGGAACCTGATACACTATTGTTGTGAATGTAAGTTGATGCAGCCACTGCAGAAAACAGTATGGGAGTTCCTCAATAATTAAAAATATCAAGATCATATGATTCAGTATTTCCAGTACTGGGTGGAATTACACAAAGATATTTGAAATCTTTGTTTTTTTTAAGACTGTGTTTGTTTATTTATTCATGAGAGACACAGAGAGAGAGAGACACACACACAGGCAGAGGGAGAAGTAGGCACCCTGTAGGGAGCCAAATGCAGGACTCGATCCCAGGACTCCGGGATCATGACCTGAGCCAAAGGCAGATGCTCAACCACTAGGCCACCCAGGTCCCCCAGAAATTTGAAATCTTAATTCAAAAAGATATATGTACCCCTACGTTTATTGAATTATTTACAATAGTCATATATGGAAGCACCCTCAGTGTCCACCAATAGATGAAAGGATAAGGAAGATACAAACACACACACAGAAACACACACATAAATATTGTGGAGAAAAAAAGAAAGAAAGAAAGAAAGAAAGAAAGAAAGAAAGAAAGAAAGAAAGAAAGAAAGAAAGAAAGAAGAAAGAAGAAGAAAGACAGAAAGAAAGAAAGAAAGAAAGAAAGAAAGAAAGAAAGAAAGAAAGAAAGAAAGAAAGAGAAAGAAAGGAAGGAAGGAAGAAAGAAAGAAGAAAGGAAGAAAGAAAGAAGAAAGAAAGAGAAGAAAGAAAGAAAGAAAGAAAGAAAGAAAGAAAGAAAGAAAGAAAGAAAGAAAGTCAGACTGAGATTGTGCCATTTGTGAAAACAAGGATGGACTTAGACTATGTGTTATACTAAGTGAAATAAGTCAAACTGTGAAAGACCAATATGATATGATTTCACTCAAATGTGGAATCTAGAATAAAATGAATAAATAAACAAAAAGCAGAATCATATCTGTAAATATATCCACTTATGGACTGAATGTCATGGAAATAAAAGTACCAACATAACGAATATAATCAATAATATTAAATAGCATTAGTATTGTAATAGTAATGAGATCTACACTTGTGGTTAGCATAGCATGATATATAAACTTGTTTAATCACCATGCTGTACACCGGAAAACAATGTAATGTGTGCCAACAACACTCAAATAAAATAATTTAAAAAATATCAAATACCCAAGTAACTACAATTCCACATGAAATGAATTCCTTAATCCAAAAAGAGCATCAGTACCAACTTTACAGCAAAAAAAAGAGGATTTAAAGAGAGTGTTATAGACAATTGTACATCAACAATTTCCATAACTTTGATTAAATGGACACATTATTAGAAACACCAAACTTACCAATCTTGAACCATCAGGAAACAGAAAACCTGAACAGAACTGTAATTTTAAGAAGAGCAAGTCTTCTCACAAAGTAATCAAAAGTAACCAACAAAAGAAAGCTGAGGGCCACATGGTTTTATTGGTGAATTATTTCCTAACATTTATTAACACCAATCCCTCTCATCTTCAAAATACTGAAAAATACTTCTAAACTTATTCTATAAGGTAAAAATTACACTGACATCAAAGCCAAAGACACAATAAGAAAACTGCAGACTAATATCCTTAATGAATACTGATGCAAAAAATGTCAACATAACACTAGCAAACAATTCACCAGCATTATCAAAATGATAAGACTATAGTAAAGTTGGATTTATTCCTGGAATACAAGGGGATCTCATCAAAACCAATCGATTGAAACCCTTGACAGAATGAAGCAGAAAATAAAACACATGAGCATGTCAACTGATGTAGAAAAAAATGTGACATAATCCATCATATTTTTATGATGAAAATACTAACAAAATAAGGAATAGAAAAAAGAAACTACATTAACCTAATAATGGCCTTATATGGAAAAAAACAGGGCTAACATCATACTCAGTGGTGAAAAACTGAAGATTTTTCCTTTAAGATAAGGACATATTAAAGATGACAATTTTACTACTTCTATACAATATAGTACTAGAACTTCAAGTCGGAGCAATTAGGCAAGAAAAATAGATCGAAGGCATCTGCAGTGGAATGAAGAAACTACACTTCAATAAATAGAAAGATACTTTATGTTCCTGGATTAGAAGACTCAATATTGTTAGGATGGCAATATCAACCAATTCATCTACAGATTCAGTGCAATCTCTAACAAAACACCAACAACATTTTTTGCAGTGATAAAAAATCCATTATAAATCCATATGTAATCTCAGGGACCCAGAATAGCCAAAATAATTTTGAAAAAGATGAACAAGTTTTGAGGACTGACACTTCCTGTTTTCAAAACTTATTATAATGCTTACTACAATGTTACAGAAATGAAAATGATATTGTACTAGCATAAACATAAAACAATATATATATAGTTTTATTGGTCAAGACAAGTAATGAGAGACTAAGTATGTGTGAATTATATAAGTCATTTATTATATATATTGATTATATAATTATATAATCATATTTACATAATGGGAGATTATAAAAAATAATCATAATTATATAAGGGGAGATTGAGATTATATATATACTATATACTCTTCTGGTGTGAATTATATAATGTATTATATGTATTATATTACATATAATATATAATGTATATATATGTGTATATACACACACACACACACACATGCACACACAAATACAATCTCATTACTTGACTAATTATTAGAGAAACTCATATTACATCCACAAAGAGATACCACTTAAAATACATTGTGATAACTATTAAAAACAAAACCAAAGAAAACAAACAAAACAAAAAAGAAAATAACAAGCTTTGGTGATGATTTGCAGAAATTGGAACACTTTCACTTTGTTGATTGGAATTAAAAATATTGCAGTTGTTATGGGAAACAGTATGGATGCTCTTCAAAAAATTAAATTAATTGGATCTTCAATTGGAATTAAATTAATATTTTTAATTTAATTAATTAATTAATTAATTTAAATTAATATTTTTAATTAATTAAAAATTAATATTTTTAATTGGAATTAAAAATATTGCAGTTGTTATGGGAAACAGTATGGATGCTCTTCAAAAAATTAAAAATACCATTAACATTTAATCATTTTGCTGCTTAGTATTTAGCTAAAAGAATTGAAAGCAGTTTCAACCACATATTTGTACACATATGTTCATAGCAGCAATATTCACAGTAGCCAAAAGGTAGAAGCAACTCAATTGTTCACTGATGAATGAATGAATAATAAAACATGATGTGTACATATAATGTAAATTGTTCAGCTTTAAAAGGAAAGGAAATTCTGACAGATGGTATTAACATGGATGAACTTTGAAAAATTATGGTCTAAGTAAAATATACCAGTCACAAAAGGGTAACTACTTTATGATTCCACAATTATGAAGTACCTAGAAATGACAGATTCATAGGAAAATAAAATAAAATAAATGGTATTTGCCAGTGGCTGAAGTGAGTGAGGAATGTGATTTTTTTTAATGAGTACAGAGTTTCAGTTTGAGGAGACAAAAGAAGATCTGAAGATGAATGATGGTAATGTTTTCACAGCAATGTGAATGTACTTAATGCCACTGAATTTCACATTTGAAAGTGGTTATATGATAAATTTTATGTTATGTATATTTTGGCTAAAAAAACCTGGCATAATGAAAAGATGATCAATAATTACATTGCTAATTATGGGGAAAACTGGTGTGGATAATCCTAGGATCACATGTATTTGGCTCTAATACATTAAGTATTTGAGGCAGATGTTTATAT
This sequence comes from Vulpes lagopus, assembly GCF_018345385.1. Classification (NCBI taxonomy): domain Eukaryota; kingdom Metazoa; phylum Chordata; class Mammalia; order Carnivora; family Canidae; genus Vulpes; species Vulpes lagopus. Next base: position 67,991,249 of record NC_054848.1, on the reverse strand, counting down.
TTTGCATAGTGTTAAAATAAAATTTGTTCATATTACTTAATAACCAATCTCAGGAGAAGCATTTCAGATATACACTGAATATCAGGAAGCTAGTCACTTAGTATTAAACTTTGTAAGTTTTTTGTTTTAATCCTAGTAAAATTAACATGCACTGGTATATTAGTTTCAGATATAAAATATAGTGATTCAACAACTCTATACATTACTCGGTGCCCAACATGAAAAATTTACTCTTTAGTCCCCATCACCTAATTCACTCATTCCCCTACCCACCTACCCTCTGGTAATCATCAGTTTGTTCTCTATAGTTAAGAGTCTAATTTTGGGTCTCTCTCTCTCTCTTTCGGTTTGCTTCTTTGTTTTATTTCTTAAATTCCACATGTGAGTGAAATCATATGGTATTTGTCTTTCTCTGACTTATTTCACTTAACATAATACTTTCTAACTCCATCCAAGTTGTTGCAAATGGCATGATATCATTCGTCTTTATAGCTGCATAATATTCCATTATATATTTATAAATTTTCTTTATCCAATCATCTGACAAAGGTCACTTGAGCTTTTTCCATAATTTGGCAATGCTACTATAAATACTGTGGTGTATGTGTCCCTTCAAATCAGTATTTTGTATCCTGTGGGTAAATACCTAGTAGTGCACATATATACTACATATTATATATCTATTCACCTGGTGATGGACACTTAGACTGCTTCAATAATTTGGTTACTGTAAATAATATTACAATAAGCATGTACATCTATTCTTTTCAATTTTTTGGTATCATTTTGAGTGAATACCCAGTACTGCAATTACTGGATCATAAGGTAATTGAATTTTTAAATTTTAGAGGAACTTCCATACTGTCTTCCACTCTAGTGGCACCAGTTTGTATTCCCAATGACAGTGCAAAGAGATTCCTTTTCCTTCCCATCCTCTTTAAGACTTTCTTGCATTGTTGCTTTTAGCCATTCAGATAGGTGTAAGATGTTATCTCATTGTAGTTTTGACTTGCATTTCCCAGACAATGAGTGATGTTGAGTATCTTTTCTTGTATCTGTTGGCCATCTAAATGTTTTTGTTTTTGTTCTGAAAACAGTCTATTTATCTGTATGTTTTCTTTGGAGAACTGTCTGTTCATGCCTTCTACCAATTTTTAATTGGATTATTTGGGCGTTTTATTTCTGTTGAGTTGTATGAGTTCTTTATATATTTTGGATACTAACATTTTAAAAGATATTTTTAAAAGATTTTATTCATCTATTCATGAGAGACACAGGGAGAGAGGCAGAGGCATAGACAGAGGGAGAAGAAGGCTCCCTGCAGGGAGCCCGATGTGGGACTTGATCCCAGGGCCTCAGGATCACAATCTGAGCCAAAGGCATAGGCTCAAGCGACCCCGGTGTCCCAGATACTAACTTTTTGTGGGATATGGTGTTTGCAAATATGTTCTTTCTTCAGTAGGTTGCCTTGAAGTTTTGTTGATTAATTTCTTTGCTATGCAGAAGATTTTTATTTTGATGTAGTCCCAATTGTTTATTTTTGTTTTTGATTCCCTTGCTTCAGGAGATTTATCTATCAAAATTTTGCTAAGGCTGATGTCAGAGAAATTACTGCCTGTGTTCATTTCTAGAATTTTTTTATGGTTTCATGCCTAACATTTAGGTTTTTAATCCATTTTGAGTTTATTTTTGTGTATGGTGTAAGAAGGTGGTCCAGTTTCATTCTTTTGTATGTTGCTGTCCAGTTCTTCTAGAACCATTTTTGAAGAGATTGTCTTATTTCCATTGGATATTCTTTCCTGCTTTGTCAAAGATTAGTTGACCTTAGAGTTGGGGGTTCATTTCTGAGTTTTCTATATGGTTGTATTGATCTATGAGTCTATTTTTCTACCAGTAACATACTTTTTTTTAAAAAATCACTACAGCTCTGTAATATAACTTGAAGACAAGTCGTGATGCTTCCAGCTTTGCTTCTCTTTTTCAAGATTGCTTTGGTTATTTGGGGTCTTTTCTGGTTCCATATGAATTTTTGGACAGTTTGTTCTAGCTCTGTGAAAAATGTAGTTGGTATCTTGATAAGGATTGCATTAAATGTGTAGTATACACATTACAACAATTTTTTTCTTCCAATCTTTCAGCATGGTATGTATTTACATTATTGGTGTCATTTTCAATTTCTTTCATCAGTGTTATAGTGTTTTCAGAGAACAAGTCTTTCAGAACTTTGGTTAAGTTTCATTCTAGATATTTTATTGTTTTTGGTAAAGTTGTAAATGGAATTGTTTTCTTCTCTTTCTGCTGTCTCATTGTTAGTATGTAGAAATACAACAGATTTCTGTACATTGATTTTGTATCCCAAGATTTTACTAAATTATCACTTCTAGTAGTTTTTTGCTGGTGTCGTTAGGATTTTTTATATATAGTATCATGTCACCTGCAAATAGTGAAAGTTTCCTTCTTCCTTGCTGATTTGGATACTTTTATTTGTTTTTTGTTGTCTAATTGGTGTGGCTTAGATTTCTCATAATATGTTGAATAAAATTGGTGAGAGTGGATATCCTCATCTTGTTAGAGGAAAAACTCAGTTTTCCCCATTGAGCATGATGTCGGCTGCTGGCTTTTCATATATATGACATTTATTATGTTGAAGCATATTCCCTCTTAAACTCTTTTTGAAGGTTTTTTTTATCAAAATGGATATTGTATTTTTTCTTCATTAATTAAAATGATAATATGGCTTTATAAGATTAACCTTTATAGTAAAAATTGACAGAGTAGTTATTACCATAAAGAAACAGAGTATTAGTGTTATCAATTTGATTCAGTGATACGTTTCTTTTTTTTACATTTTTTTTATTGGAGTTCAATTTGCAAACATATAGCATAACACCCAGTGCTCATCCCGCCAAGTGCCCCCCTCGGTGCCCATCATCCAGTCACCCCAACCCCCCCGCCCACCTCCCCTTCCACTACCCCTTATTCATTTCCCAGAGTTAGGTGTCTCTCATGTTTTGTCACCCTCACTGATATTTTCACTCATTTTCTCTCCTTTCCCCTTTATTCCCTTTCACTAATTTTTATATTCCCCAAATGAATGAGACCACATAATGTTTGTCTTTCTCTGACTGACTTATTTCACTCAGCATAATACCCTCTAGTTCCATCGACGTTGAAGAAATGGTGGGTATTTGTCTTTTCTAATGGCTGAGGAATATTTCATTGTATACATATACTACATCTTTATTGATTCATCTTTCGATAGACATTGAGGCTCCATCCACAGTTTGGCTATTGTGGACATTGCTGCTATAAACATTGGGGTACAGGTATTCTGGCAATTCACTGCATCTGTATCTTTGGGGTAAATCCCCAGCACTGCAATTGCTGGTCATAGGGAAGATCTATTTTCAACTCTTTGAGCAACCTCCACACAGTTTTCCAGAGTGGCTGCACCAGTTCACATTCCCACCAACAGTGCAAGAGGGTTCCCCTTTCTCCACATCCTCTCCAACATTTGTTGTTTCCCTTCTTGTTAATTTTCACCATTCTCACTGGTGTGAGGTGATATCTCATTGTGGTTTTGATTTGTATTTCCCCGATGGCCAGTGATGCGGAGCATTTTCTCATGTGCTTGTTGGCCATGTCTATGTCTTCCCCTGTGAAATTTCTGTTCATGACTTTGCCCATTTCATGATTTATTTGTTTTTTTGCTGTTGACTTTCATAAGTTCTTTATAGATCTTGGATACTAGCCCTCTATCTGATGTGTCATTTGCAAATACCTTCTCCCATTCTGTAGGTTGTCTTTTACTTTTGTTGACTGTTTCTTTTGCTGTGCAGAAGCTTTTTATCTGAATGAAGTCCCAATAATTCATTTTTGCTTTTGTTTCCCTTGCCTTCCTGGATGTATCTTGCAAGAAGTTGCTGTGGCCAAGTTCAAAAAGGGTGTTACCTGTGTTCTCAAGGATTTTGATGGATTCTTGTCTCACATTTAGATCTTTCATCCATTTTGAGTTTATCTTTGTGTATGGTGAAAGAGAGTAATCTAGTTTCATTCTTCTGCATGTGACTGGCCAATTTTCCCAGCACCATTTATTGAAGAGACTGTCTTTTTTCCAGTGGATAGTCTTTCCTACTTTGTCGAATATTAGTTGACCATAAAGTTGAGGGTCCACTTATGGATTCTCTCTTCTGTTCCATTGATCTGTGTGTCTGTTTTTGTGCCAGTACCACACTGTCTTGATGACCACAGGTTTGTAGTACAACCTGAAATCCTGCCTTGTGATGCCCCCAGCTTTAGTTTTCTTTTTTTAAATATTCCCCTGGCTATTCGGGGTCTTTTCTAATTCCACACAAATCTTAAGATGATTTGTTCTAATTCTCTGAAGAAACTCCATGGTATCTTGATGGGGATTGCATTAAATGTGTAAATTGCCCTGGGTAACATTGACATTTTCACAATATTAATTCTGCCAATCCATTGCATGGAATATTTTTCCATCTCTTTGTGTCCTCCTCAATTATTTTCAGAAGTGTTCTACAGTTTTTAGGGTATAGATCCTTTACCTCTTTGGTTAGATTTATTCCTAGGTATCTTATGCTTTTGGGTGCAATTGTCAATGGGATTGACTCCTTAATTTCTCTTTCTTCAGTCTCATTGTTAGTGTATGGAAATGCCACTGATTTTTGGGCATTGATTTTGTATCCTGCCACCCTGCCAAATTGCTGTATGAGTTCTAGCCATCTCGGGGTTGAGTCTTTTGGGTTTTCTATGTACAGTATCATGTCATCTGCAAAGAGGGAGAGTTTGACTTATTCTTTGCCAATTTGAATGCCTTTCATTTCTTCTTGTTGCCTGATTACTGAGGCGAGCACTTCTAGTACTATGTTGAATAGCAGTGGTGAGAGTGGACATCCCTGTCATGTTCCTGATCTTAGGGGAAAGGCTCCCAGTGCTTCCCCACTGAGAATTATATTTTCTGTGAGCTTTTCGTAGATGGCTTTTAAGAGGCTGAGGAACATTTCCTTTATCCCTACACTCTGAAAAGTTTTGATCAAGAATGAATGCTGTATTTTGTCAAATGCTTTCTCTGCATCTATTTTTTTTATTATTATTTATGATGGCCACACAGAGCGAGAGAGAGAGGCAGACATAGGCAGAGGGAGAAGCAGGCTCCACCCACCGGGAGCCTGACGTGGGATTCGATCCCGGGTCTCCAGGATCGCGCCCTGGGCCAAAGGCAAGCGCTAAACCCCTGCGCCACCCAGGGATCCCCTCTCTGCATCTATTGATCTTGATTCCTTTAGGCTTTTTTCCCCCCAGAGCCACCAGTAGCTTTATAATTGTGCTTCTGAATTGGCTTTCTGACATTGAATTGTAATCCAAATTCTGTAATTCTGTGGGAGAGAGGACTGTTTCTGAATCTTTTTTTTTTTTGTTTGTTTGTTTTTTTCAACCTTCTAGTCATTTTGCTCAGTGCAGAGGGGGTAAAAACAAGTTGTACTGGAAAAAGGAAGGAAAATGGAAGAAAAAAAGGAGAGGGAAACAAACAAAACAAAACAAAACCAAGGAGAGGTATCCTCTGATTCTATATACTGTAAGTCTCTCGACTTCCCCTGGAGCTTTCCCGTGCTGCTTGGTCAAGAACTTGCTCTTCCCCTGTCCTTCCAGCTGGTCTTCTAGGGGAGGGGCCTGCTGTGCTGATTCTCAGATGTGTCCACCTGGGGGAGTTTCCCCACCCCCTGCCAGGTGCAGGGTTCAGTGGGAGCTGTTTATCCTGTGAGGCCCCTGCTCCCTGGTGGCCCACTCAATCCCAGGCACAAGGTGACACCAGGAGGAACAACAGTGACGGTGGCTAGCTCTTCAGCCCTGGAGGCAGCTCCAGCAGTAACGACCATAGTCTCTCAGTCCGCAGGGGCCTGGATGGTCCGGGGGTTGGGGGTCGCTGATCTGCACAGCTCGGGGCCACCTGGTTGCAGGAGCGTTCACTGTCGTGTGCCCTGTGGGCCTCCGCCTGTCCCGGGGAGAGTGCAGGATCCTCGGCTGTGTCCCCTGGCGCCTTGTGCTCTGGTGCCTATGCCGCTGGAATTGGGCTCCTGGGACCGCACAGCCCCCTCCGCACAGAGCTGCCACCTGAGCTGCCGCCTGAGCTGCTCCCAGGGCCCTGCAGGGCACGCGCTCCAGCCCTTTATGGAGGTCAGCCCACGGTGTGTGGCACGCTGTCCCCTGGGGCGCAGGTCCTCTGTTAGTGACCACGGGAACTTGGGGCCTCCACTTCCCCTCCTGGGATCCTGTCCGAGTTCCTGGAGAGTGCCTTTCTGTCCAGGAAGATTGGTAAAGTCCTGCTTCTCCGGGTGGGGGCTTTCCTGTCCTGGGGGCACTCGCAGCGGGGCCTTAGCCCAGCTCCTCACGGCGGGGGGGGGAGGGCCCTCCCCCTTGGATGCTTTTTCATTTTTTTTTTCTGTCTTACTACCTTGATAGAAGCAAGGACTCTTCTCCCTGTAGCATTCCAGATGTTCTCTCTTTAAATCTCTGGCTGAATTCGTAGGTCTTCAGGATGATTTGAAAGTTATCTAGGTAAGTTGATGGGGACAGGTGACTTGGGATCCTACTCTTCTGCCATCTTGTCCTGCCTTCCTGTAATATGTTTCTTTTTTTTCCTAATTTTTATTTATTTATGATAGTCACACACACACACACAGAGAGAGAGAGGCAGAGACATAGGCAGAGGGAGAAGCAGGCTCCATGCACCGGGAGCCCGAGGTGGGATTCGATCCCGCATCTCCAGGATCACACCTTAGGCCAAAGGCAGGCGCCAAACCGCTGTGCCACCCAGGGATCCCCTGTAATATGTTTCTTAGAAGAATATGTAATATCCATATTCCCCCTTTAGTCTGTTCTCCCTAAATTCTATGCTTTGTATCACTGTTAGATCAATTTCCCCTAATCTGTTTTCTTTGTGATATTCCGCTGCCCTCAAATTTAATTGTTCCTTAACTACAAGTTAAAATCCAAAAGCTTCCACTTTGACACTCAGGCTAGTAAATGTTCTGGTACTTATTTGTGTTTTGAATTGTCCTCCCAAATCACATTTCAACCTGAAGTCTATGCTTTCATCTACACATAATTCTTCTTTCTATCCATGGTTTTGGTTGTGAATTTTTTTAGACCTAGAATTCCCTTCATTATATTGTGTAGGTACAAAGTATGAATTCTACTTCCATCATTAATTTTTTTTAAGAACATCAACTCATACTTATCTCCATCTTATGAATTATAATAACCTTACTGATAATAAATTTGTCACTTGGCCTTAGGTTAATATCTTTTAACTATTATGTGCACACATACACACACACTCTATCTTGAAGGGAATGTGAGTGTTATAGCTACAAATCATATGACTGTGTTACTGAACAAATCTATCACACTTTATCTAAATGAGTGTCTTCCATTCAAAAAAGTTGCCTTTGGAAAATTAAATGCTTAATAAAATAGAGTTATTGTGCAAAATATAATTATCATCTTTTCTGGGGAATTCTTTCTGTATACTCTTCATCGTTTGGGGACCAATATAATTTTTGAAATAGTAAACTCATATGGATTTAAGATGGTGAATAGTTTGAGTGATATAATTTGGCATTAAATTTATTTATTCTAGAATCTCTTTTATCTCATTTTATAGGGTGATTATCAACCAATAAAAGAACATTTAGAATATATTTCTTATGGTGAACCTAAAACACAACAGAAGAACCTCTTCAAAATATTTTGAGCCTGGGGATAAGTGTGCAATTTTACAAAAAAAAAAAAAAAAACAAAACTCTGAGAGGATTAACACTTATATGGAAGACTAATTTCTAGTCGGATAAAAGTCTTTCTCATTTCTGAAAATAATAACCAAATACATACATACATACATAAGTGGAAGCATATTACCGTTCCACACAGCCAGAAAGTCTGGGGCAATGGGTAGAGACAGGGGCATCATGACCCCCAGCAACATATAAGAATCCATTGTATGCTGCAACTCCCACACCTCCACGTCTTTTGGACATTGAAGCACATAAACTCCACTTGTTAGTGTGTGGGTCAAAGTATTCCATTGATCTGAGGCAGGAACTTCCATCACGACCACCAATAGCATATAGCCTAGGAAAAAAGGAACAGAAATGTGTGTGTGTGTGTGTGTGTGTGTGTGTGTGTTTAAGACATTTTCAATTTGTGCATAAAATAAAAGTGAAAAAAATACTGTACAAATCACTTCAAGTTTATGACTCCTTTGGTATTTTGTAGTGGATGGTCTCAGTTTGCAAATGGATAGTTACCTAAAGGCACTTTTCAAGGTCTATGAACCACCCAGGCTTCATAATTTTTGTGAAAGTTTGACAAAAATAGATTAAAACATCTCATGAGAAATGAATACAGAAAAAGAAAGGAGTTATCAAAAGCATTGGCAGTATTTGTAAATTATACCTCCATAAATCTGGAAATTAAAGTAGGAAATGGGTAGGCAGAATGTTTCCAAAGACTAACTCCAGCAACCTTATAATTTTGGCTTGGTTCAACTGCTTAGCATTAGAATCTCTCTTATTTTTATGAACTGGTTTACTTAGTATGAAAAACATTTGTCATTAAGAAGACTAACTTAATAAACAACTAAGGGAAAAAGAATCAACAAACTGGACTTTTCCCTAAGAAGATATATTAGCTGTCACATTTCTCCCATAAATTTTAGAATGCCAATTCTTATGATGAGCAATATTTTTAATCTAAATGTAGTCCTGCATCAATAAAGAAAATAAACATTTACTAAACCATATGTTTGTAACTGTCCTTCATGCTCAGTTGACAATAATAACAAGTCATTAAAAAAATTAAGTTAGTTAAATTTGATGATTTCAGTCTTTTCTGTAATAAGTAGGAGATTGTTCCTAAGTAACCTTACATTGAGGTCAGGCCAAAGATAGTCAAATTTTGGAGTATTTTAAGCTCTAAGACACTGTAAGCATGGGTAACTTCTTAAGTATAGATATTTCCTACTTCATGCACAAGATACTATAAACCATCTGTGTTGAAATTTCTACTGGGCCCAATTACATGATGAGATATTAACTTTGTATACAGGGATCCCTGGGTGGCACAGCGGTTTGGTGCCTGCCTTTGACCCGGGGCGCGATCCTGGAGACCCGGGATCGAATCCCACGTCGGGCTCCCGGTGCATGGAGCCTGCTTCTCCCTCTGCCTGTGTCTCTGCCTCTCTCTCTCTCTCTGTGACTATCATAAATAAATAAAAAATTAAAAAAAAATTAAAAAAAAATAATAACTTTGTATACAGTCAGTATAGACACACAAAGCTGTCTCCTGCCACTGATCCATCCCAGTATCTGAAATTGCCATCATTCAAGTTCCTCTTATATGCTGGTCACTGTTTCCAAAGGTACCTTTTCAGAAATAGCATAATTACCTTGAATAAGTAGCAATTCACGATCTTAGCAACCTTTAATGTCATTGGATTTTAATATATTACCTTGCTTTCATAGGCAAGTGCTCAAGAAGGGGAAAGTTTCAGAAAGATAGGCCTTGGTGTAATTATAAAGTTGGGAACTCTGAACACTCAGGATAGTGAATGATAAAGAATAAGGGTAGCCTGGGTGGCTCAGCAGTTTAGCACCACCTCCAGCCCGGGGCATGATCCTGGAGACCTGAGATCGAATCCCACATCAGGTTCCCTGCATGGAATGGAGCCTGCTTCTCCCACTGCCTGTGTTTCTGCCTCTATCTCTCTCTATGTCTCTCATGAATAAATAAATTAACTCTTTAAAAAATAATAAAAAGACTTGCCTTAATATAAGACTAACCAAAATTTTGATAAGTCATGATGTAAAAAATGGTAACTTCTCAAGGGTAAAATTGGAACTTTTTTGCCTATAAAAGCACTTCTTAGATTTAATATGCTCACAAGTCACTTGAGGATATTTTTAAAATGCCAATTCTGATTCATGAAGTCTAGTTTGAGGCTAAAATTCAGCATTTATAAATAGATCTCAGGTAATACTGATGTTGCTCATCCGAGGACTATGCTTGAGTAGCAAGACAATACAGAATATTTAATTAAATATTCAATTTAGACAAGCATTTTCTATATACTGAAGAGAAAGTTCCAACAAAGGCCTTTTGTTACTGATTACTAGAATGTCCTGGTCATTGAGAATGCTTATTGATTAATGGATCATATCACTGAAGTGTTGTACCACATGACCTCAGAGTAAAGAGCATTCATGTTTGGGTTTACTCACTTATTATTTAATGCAACAACACCAGCTGTGCTTCTGGGATTTGACATACTGGCCACATAATTCCACTGATGTCCCTCAGGGTCCCATCTTTCTACAGTATTTAGATAACTCCATCCATCATGACCACCTACAGCATACATTGGTCCTTCAAGTGTGGCTACACCTAAAAGATTAAAAATAGCATGAGATCTCACCTAGATATATCACACATAATGTTTTTTTTTTCATTTTCCAAGCTACTGGCTGCTTAAAAATTGTTTTGTTTCTTAAATTATTTTAAGAATTGTATATACATTATAATTTACTAATCTTGATATGAAACTAAATATGGTCTCTTAACCCTAAGAAATTTTCAGAAATAGCTACTGTATCATGGGAGGGTATCATTGTTGTAATGCTGAAGTTAAAGGAAGTAATGGAACACACCATTTCCGGGGATGTAATAGAAAATGAAAACTAATTTTTGGGGGGATCATTTTGACATCAGTTTTTTAAATATAAGGGATAGATGAGACATCTATACTGAATTTTATATAATTCATAGAATTGCAGACTAACTGTGGTAGGCCTTTCCAATCCCTGCTTTTTTTTTATAGTAATAAAAATATTCCCAGGAGATAACAAAATAAACAGGGACTTTTTTGAGGTTTAATTAGAAATTTGTTCCATTACATACTATGAGTAGCCCCTATCTAACTGATTCTCTGAGAATTCACATAACTCGTCTTTTCCACCATCTCAATCAGCATCACAGTGGTATGAATTCTTCACTTCTACTTTCTTTTTTTTTTTTTTTTTTTTCACTTCTACTTTCTTGGTAATATCAATTAGATTTTGAAAACTTGCTGTCATTTCTCTGTGAGATTCTTTTTCTAAACATTGTCTAGGAATCACATTGACACAACTGAGCTGAATAATTATATAGTTTATCATTTGACATAGACAGTTTTTAAATATTTTTTTTTTTTGGAAAAAACAATACCAGTCCTGAATCTGCCACTTTTTAGCTGTGTAAGTCAGTTCTTTGTGTGTGTGTGTGTGTGTGTGTAAGTCAGTTCTTAAAAATATAAGGAAATTATGCTTTTACAACAAACTCTATGATATTGAAAATTTGTGGAGGCTTGTATGAAGAAAATGTACCTTGAAGAAAAATGTACCTTGACAAATATTCAGGAGAATCAAAGTTCCCAACTGTTTGAGAAATCTCCACTTCATCTTTCTTAAACTTGGGAATCTCTGGCTCAAGTATAAGTTGCTCTCAATTAAAGTAGTTTTTTCTTAATATTCCTGCCTTGGACCTGTATCCCAAGGCTTTTGCTGAAATACATATTTGCCTCTTATGGGAAGGGACACAGTTCATCAAACTAGAAACATAATGTCTCTCCATTATCAAATGCTCCCCCCCTCAATTTAGTTTAGAAGAAAACTCCCTATTGTAGTTTTATGTTCATCAGTGGTGTACTCCTCATAAAACTTTTGTCCTTCCTAAATTGATACCCTTTAAAATACATTTGAAGGGATGCAAGATTAGCATATATGATATCTGAAACAAGAAAAAAGTTTCACAAGCTTTTACCATTTGCTTAACCTTCTCAGCATTTTAGAGACAGTCTGACTAAGGGTTTGGCTAAATCCCAATAATGTGCACTCAAGGTGAGCACTGGGTGATGTTTGGAATTGTTGAATCACTGGATTGTACACATGAAACTAATATTATACTGTATGTTTACCATTATGGAATTAAAGTAAAATCCCAATAATATGCAACTGTATTTAATTCTTTAAAAGCTCTACTAACGACACATTCTTTAGAAACTATACAACAGTAAGCTCTTACCTAAGCCATGCCTATGTGTTGACATGGGAGGCATCACAGTCCAGATTTTGCCAACTGGATTAAAACATTCCACAGTATTCAAAGTTTTTAAACCATCTCTTCCTCCCACGACATAGAGCTTATTATCAATAACTGCAACTCCAAACTGAAGCCTACGGCCACTCATTGTGCCAATATGTAGCCAGCTGTTGGTTCTGAGATCATACTTTTCAATTGTAGTGGTACCTTTTAAAGGGATATTGAACAATGGAAAAATCGCTTGTATAAAAATTTTAATTGGCATCATTCAAGTTATATTTATGTACCTATAATTTATAGAATAGAATCAGTGACTGCAACTCAAATTAAAGTAGCCTAATGATTCTCTAACCTGGCTAAAAAAGAAAAGGTAATATTTTGCTATTACTGGATCTAAATGGAAGAGTCAGAATAAAGCAATTTATTTAATATATATGGTTTGTATCCTTGTAATGGTCTCTTGGCTATACTATACTTCTAGTATTACTAACACAAGTTAATTTTTGAAATACTAACTAAATATTTGTTGAAATACTTTTCAACAAAAAATTACCTTAGAATCTATTACCCACCCTTTACACACCCATTATCATTTTAATTATTTATGGTCATTCAATATATGAATTTATATCATTTTATTTTATTCAATTTTGAGCGTGTGTGTTGATTTAAAATACAAGTGACTAAAGAAACAAGAATGAAAATTCCTCTTAAATGGTGTTGATTCATACAATTTTCCATGATGGTAAAATGAAGGATTATGATTAAAATAGATTAAGAGTATTAATTATTATAATTAATAGTGCGGTTCTATCAACCTTGGGTGTTTATACAAGTTCAATTTTACAAATTGTCACTTCTTCATAAAAACTTGAGAATTTTTGCATCAATGTTAATCAGCAATATTAGCCTGCAGTTTTCCTTTTTAGCGGGGTCTTTATCTGGTTTTGTTATCAGAGTAATGCTGAACTCATACAGTGAATTTGGAAGTTTTCCTTCCTTTTCTGTTTTTTGAAATAGTGTGAGAATAGGTATTAACTCTTCTTTAAATGATTGGTAGAAGTACCCATGAAGCCATCCAACCCTGGAATTTTGTTTACTGAAAGAATTTGATTACTGATTTAATTTCTTTGCTATCAGTCTATTCAAGTTTTCTATTTCTTCTTATTTTGCTTTTGGTAGTTTTTATGTTTCTAGGAATTTATCCATTTATTCAAGGTTGTACAATTGTTGGCATATAATATTTCATAATACTCTTTTTTTAAGTTTTGAATAAGGTGCTCTTTTTTTAATAAATTAATTTTTTATTGGTGTTCAATTTACCAACATACAGAATAACACCCAGTGCTCATCCCGTCAAGTGCCCCCCTCAGTGCCCGTCACCCATTCATCCCCACCCCCCGCCCTCCTCCCCTTCCACCACCCCTAGTTTGTTTCCCAGAGTTAGGAGTCTTTATGTTCTGCCTCCCATAATACTCTTTATAATTGTATTTCTGTGGTGTTGGTTATTATTCCACCTCTCTCATTTGTGATTTTGTTTTGGTCATTTCTCTTTTCTTTTTGATAAGTGTGGTTAGAGGTTTATCAATTTTATTTTTTTTTTTCAAAGAACTAGCCCTTGGTTTCACTGATTTGTTCTGTTGTTTTTTTTTTTTTTAATTTCCATATCATTTATTTCTGCTCTAATTTTTATTTCCTTCCTTCTGCTGGCTTATGTTTCATACGTTGTTATACTTCTAACTCCTTTAGTACATAATAAATTGTCATTTCTGTAAGCAATGCTCTTTACCAGTCATTCACAATAGGTGTTGCTATTTTATTTTTTAGTAAAAGTTGATATTACACAAGGAAGTTTCTGACTAATAACCAAGGTTGGAAATAAAGATGTATTATTTACACAAATAGTGTACCTAAGACAGCTTTAGACAGATTTAGGGAATTTCTTTTTTTTTTAAGATTTATTTATTTATGAGAGAGAGAGAGAGAGAGAGAGAGAGAGAGAGAGGCAGAGGGAGAAGTAGGCTCCAGGCTGGGAGCCCAATGCGGGACTTGATCCCGGGAGCCCAGGATCCCTCCCTGGGCCAAAGGCAGGTGCCAAACCGCTGAGCCACCCAGGGATTCCAGATTTAGGGAATTTCATCACAAATATATAGAGCCAATCATAGGAATAAGCAAAAACCACTTTTCAGTTGTTATTCTTCTGGGCAATTTGTGGAGCATTAGTTATGCTAAAAATATGTTTACATCTGAAGTGTATATACTAGTAAATTATAATGCTATGGTATGAGATCATACTAAGTCAAAATTTAAGCAAAGTATATTGTATCAATGGCTATTTCTAAAAGTTTTTCTAGGTATATTGGATTAGTGAACAGAGTGTTTAATTTTATCTGTAATTTTTTATCTTTTCTGATGAATAGTGAACTGTTAAGTATTTATGTCTCGAGTTTGGATTTTCATGATAAAAATTGTGTATATACAGATACTCATTATCCTTTCTCTTTAATCTCTCCATCTTTCACTGATAGATGGATTTGGCTGAATACTGTTTTACAAATCAACAATTGCTCTACTGACTGCATTTATTACTGAGAGATCAAATAACATCACTTAGAAGAGTATCTTTTCTACACTAAATAACTCTGGATGATACTATTAAAACTGGAATATCTACAAACTCACATCAACTTTCACTCTGTCAACAGTTCATTTTTTTCTGAATGTTTTCATATCTTTCTACTTTCTCATTCCAATCTTCCCAAATTTGTCTTCCTATCCACTTCTTCCTACTTTAACTTTTTATTTCAAACTCTTTTCATTAGTGAAATTTACCAAACGCAAATTTAGAGATTAGGAAATGAAGATTAGCCTGCTCTATTACTAAAATTATAGAAATATTTCACTCAGCATAATACCCTCCAGTTCCATCCACGTTGAAGCAAATGGTGGGTATTTGTGGTTTCTAATTGCTGAGTAATATTCCATTGTATACATAAACCACATCTTCTTTATCCATTCATCTTTCGATGGACACCGAGGCTCCTTCCACAGTTTGGCTATTGTGGCCATTGCTGATAGAAACATCGGGGTGCAGGTGTCCCGACGTTTCATTGCATCTGAATCTTTGGGGTAAATCCCCAACAGTGCAATTGCTGGGTCGTAGGGCAGGTCTATTTTTAACTCTTTGAGGAACCTCCACACAGTTTTCCAGAGTGGCTGCACCAGTTCCCATTCCCACCAACAGTGTAAGAGGGTTCCCTTTTCTCCGCATCCTCTCCAACATTTGTGGTTTCCTGCCTTGTTAATTTTCCCCATTCTCACTGGTGTGAGGCGGTATCTCATTGTGGTTTTGATTTGTATTTCCCTGATGGCAAGTGATGCAGAGCATTTTCTCATGTGCATGTTGGCCATGTCCATGTCTTCCTCTGTGAGATTTCTCTTCATGTCTTTTGCCCATTTCATGATTGGATTGTTTGTTTCTTTGGTGTTGAGTTTAATAAGTTCTTTATAGATTTTGGAAACTAGCCCTTTATCTGATATGTCATTTGCAAATATCTTCTCCCATTCTGTAGGTTGTCTTTTAGTTTTGTTGACTGTATCCTTTGCTGTGCAAAAGCTTCTTATCTTGATGAAGTCCCAATACTGATAGTGAAGTAATTAGTCAGGAAATTGTACAAAGCTATATTAATCAAGTGTATACAGAAGATTAACACAAAAGAATGTAGAAGTCTGTTTTATGCCAAGTTAATTTTTTTCTGGACATTAGATTAAATATAAAAGATAAATATATCCCACATCACTTATTTTTGTCTGTGAACATATATGACTTGTAGTTCTATAACTTGAATTCTGAAGATTTCTTCAGCTCATTTACCTACCTCCACTTTTGCTTCAACTACTCAAAATGTAAATCCCCTAGCTGGCCTACTATATAAGCTTTATATTTGATAGGAAAACTCAAATTAGATTTTTTTTTTTTACTGACGTCTCTCCTTAGGACTCATTTTTATGAATTTTCTGTGTATATAGCTCTTCTTCCCTAAAGCATTGCAACTATTGTTTTTCAATTCATCTCTAAGTTCCTATTCAACCTTCATTTATATTCTGGTCAAGAGGAAACAAAAACAACTTAACTTTGCAGACTTGATGGGAAAATGATAGTTCCTCTAGTTGTGAATACATCTGATTCAGTGATTTTCTCCATCTATTTTCAAGATGATCTAAAAATAACTATGCTAGTCTTTCATTTATACCATGCCATACTTACTCTCAGAATTCATTGTTTTAATAAATGAAAAGGTACTACATACCTTTATGTACAAAAGCCCAAGTTTACAATTTGACGATCTTAAAATTTTGACTCTGTGATTATAATTACAACTTTCTGATGATTCCTTTAATATACATGGCAGGAATTATAGTAAACCCGAGCCACTTGTGTGATGCCTGTATTTAGCAACTAATTCCAAGTTAACTGTATGAGTCAAAAAGAAAATTAAAAACTGAAGAAGTACTGCCTTCTTCAAACATCAAAAGGTGAAATCTAAGAAAATTTCTATAAAAAAGTGAAATAACACACTGTCACTGTAAGAAAAAGCACACATATTGAAACCATTTTAAGCTTTATGAAAGAATTAAAATAAAATATTTATATAGATATATTATTATAGATTTATATAGATATAATATTAAATAAATATTAATTAAAATATTGATTTAAATATATTATTATAGACTTATATAGATATAATATTATTTCTTTAATGTTTTGCTACACTTAGTGTTATTTTTCTTTCTTTCCTTTATTTCTTCTCCTTAAGTGTTCCACCTGGCTTTTCAACAGTTTCTAAGACTCTCAGAGAGAGAGGTCAGTTTTGCTGTTGTTGCTCTTTCCTCTAAAATAGTGGTAGTAGAGCAAAAAGGATCATATACTTTGAGTAAAAATTCCAATTCCAGTGTTTCTAGATGCTGGTCCTTCAGTTGGCTATGTAACCTCAAGAGCTTCATTTTCCTCATCTGCAAAACAACAATACTATTTTGTAGCTTATTGTGAGGATTACAGATTATGTTTGCAAAATGCCAATGAAGGATTAGGTACTCAAAAATAATTGTTCTTTACTATTATTGTAGTTGTCTGCATCTATTCATAGGGCCTTTTATGTCTCCACACAATAGGTACCAATGAAGTCTCAAATGAAATTTGGTTCCTTCCATATGAAACTGATAACAGAATAAAAGGGATTATAGGTTCACATTTCAATCATTCTTTTTTCTTAAAGGTTATTTATTTATTTATTTATTTATGAGAGACACACAGAGAGAGAGAGAGAGAGAGAGAGAGAGAGGCAGAGACACAGGCAGAGGGAGAAGCAGGCTCCATGCAGGGAGTCGGATCTGGGACTCGATCCCGGGTCTCTGGGATCACACCCTGGCATGAAGGGGGTGCTAAACCGCTGAGCCACTCAGGCTGCCCCATTTCAATCATTCTTAAAAACATGATAAGGAACTATAGATACCTATTACTATTTTTTTTTATAACACATTCATTTTGTAATATAACTTAAACAGCAGGAAGCCAAAAATAGCAAAAATAGGGAAAAAATTAAAAAACACAAAATGGTCCAATTTTGCACCTTGCAGGTTAGGATTTTTTTTTTAATTTTTTTATTAGAAACTAAGGATAGGTCAGCCCTGGTGGCCCAGTGGTTTAGCACCGCTTTCAGCCCAGGGCCTGATCCTGGAGTCCCAGGATCGAGTCCCACTTCAGGCTCCCTGCATGGAGCCTGCTTCTCCCTCTGTCTGTGTCTCTGCCTCTCTTTCTCTCTCTCTCTCTCTCGGTGTCATGAATAAATAAAATAAAAAAAAAAGAAAAGAAACTAAGGATAATTATGCTTGCATTTTGCATTTAGTTCCCTTTAAATTTAAATATCAAACTAGACACCTTTTAAAGTGTTGTTAATCTTCATTCTAGTCAATAAAATACAAGTTATCAGACTTGCAATTAATTATAGTATTTCACTATATTTGTTATTTTCTTTTCTTTTTAAAAATTTTTAAATTTGGGATCCCTGGGTGGCGCAGCGGTTTGGCGCCTGCCTTTGGCCCAGGGCGCGGTCCTGGAGACCCGGGATCGAATCCCACATCAGGCTCCCAGTGCATGGAGCCTGCTTCTCCCTCTGCCTGTGTCTCTGCCTCTCTCTCTCTCTCTCTGTGACTATCATAAATAAATAAAAATTTAAAAAAAATTAAAAAAAATTTTTTTAAATTTATTTATTTGTGACAGACACAGACACAGAGAGAGAGAGAGGCAGAGGCACAGGGAGAGGGAGAAGCAGTCTCCACGCAGGGAGCCTGTCATGGGACTTGATCCCGGGTCTCCAAGATCAGGCCATGGGCTGAAGTCGGCGCTAAACTGCTGAGCCACCGGGGTTGTCCCTATTTGTTATTTTCTGAAGAGCATTATTTCTGTGAAGCTACTTTGCTACTTTATAAATACTTGCATTTGCAAGTTCTTGTTTTATAGATTTATTTATCTATCTATTTATTTATTTATTTATTTATTTATTTATTTATTTTATGATAGTCACAGAGAGAGAGAGAGAGAGGCAGAGACATAGGCAGAGGGAGAAGCAGGCTCCATGCTCCGGGAGCCCGACATGGGATTCCATCCCGGGTCTCCAGGATCGCGCCCTGGGTCAAAGGCAGGCGCCAAACTGCTGCGCCACCCAGGGATCCCATTGTTTTATAGATTTATGATTAATTAGCTATTTCTTATACCATCTTTCAACTTCCAGTTACACATATTAAGTGAAAGAATTGGTTTCCAGTGGCACAGAACTTTCACTTTTGGATTATTTTCTACAAAGTACCAAATAACATTTCTATTCATGATTTGGCAGATTTTAAGCTGGTTGAATTTAATTTCTACAAGCCCAAGTCTTAAATACAAAATCCTTGCCTTGTTGTTTTGGAAATGTGGGTCTACAAACTAAAAAACCAAGTCAAAAAAGGTAGAGATGTAGAAAAGCAGGTTGTCCGAGGGTTTAGGGTACACACGATGGCTTCAGAAAGTTGTTCCTATTCCCTTTGATGAAATTCTTATGTAAAATGGGCGGGGCAAGATGGCAGAAGAGTAGGGACCCCAAGTCACCTGTCCCCACCAACTTACCTAGATAACTTTCAAATCATCCTAAAAACCTATGAATTCGGTCAGAGATTTAAAGAGAGAACAGCTGGAAAAAAAAAAAAAAAGAGAGAATAGCTGGAATGCGACAGTGAGAAGATTTTGCACTTCTAACAAAGTTGGAAGAAGGGATAAATAAATAAATAAATAAATAAATAAATAAATCCAGTGGGGGAGGGGCCCCACGAGGAGCCAAGCTAAGGCCAGGTGGTGACTGCCTCCAGGATAGGAAATCCCAGTCCTGGAGAAGCAGGAACTTTACCAATCTTTCTGGATGGAAAGATGCTCTCAGGGAACTCGGGAAACACCCCAGGAAGGGCAGTGGAATGCCCCAGGTTCCCGGGGTCACTAACAGAGGAGGTATGCCCAGGGGGAGAGCGCTCCACAGACAGCAGGCTGAGCGTGGTAATGGGCTGGAGCCTGCTCCTGGCAAGACCTCGGGAGCAGCTCAGGCAGCGACTCAGGCAGGGGCTCCACACAGTGGGTGCTCCATGGCCCTGGGAGAATGATAGCAGCAGCACAGGCCCCAGAGCCCAGGCACTGGGGGACACAGCACACGATCCTGTGATCTCCTTGAGACAGGCAGAGGCAGGGAGGGTACAGGACAGCAAGGATTCTCCTGCAGCTGGTTGGCACCGAGCTGTGCAAATCAGCATCCCCCGTCCCCGGAGTATCCTGGCCAGTGCAGACTGGGAGATTGAGGTAGTTACTGCAAAAGCTGACTCCAGGACTGGAGAGCTGGCCGCCACCAGCAGGGATGTTCCCCCTGATGTCACCCTGTGCCTGGGATGGAGCAGGGCCATCTGGGAACAGGGGCCTCACAGGATAAGCATCTCCCACTGAGCCCTGCACCTGGCACAGGGCATGGCAGCTCCCCCAGAAACACACACCTGAGAATCAGAACAGCAGGCCCCTTCCCCAGAAGACCAGTTAGAAGGACAGGGAACAAGCAAGTTCTTGACCAAGCAACACTGGAAAGCTCGAGGGGAAGTCGAGGGACATACAGTATATAGAATCACAGAATATTCTTCCTTATTTTTTATTGTTGTTCTTGTTCTTGTTCCTTGTTCTTTGTTTTTTTCCCCTCGTTTTCTCTTTTTTTCCTTCATTTTTCCAGTACTACTTGTTTTTAGCCACTCTGCACTGAGGAAAATGACTAGAAAGAAGAATTCCCCACAAAAGAAATAATCAGAAACCATACTCTCTACCACAGAGTTACAGAATTTGGATTACAATTCGAGGAGAGAAAACCAATTCAGAAGCACAATTATAAAGCTACTGGTGGATCTAGAAAAAAGCATAAA
The DNA here is from genome assembly GCF_018345385.1 of Vulpes lagopus. NCBI lineage: Eukaryota > Metazoa > Chordata > Mammalia > Carnivora > Canidae > Vulpes > Vulpes lagopus. The sequence goes on along the minus strand of NC_054848.1, from coordinate 67,970,609 downwards.
GGATTCAAAAGACTTCATGACTGCAGAATTTAGATCTAATCAGGCCAAAATTCAAAAACAATTAAATGAGATGCAATACAACCTGGAGGTCCTAAGACAAGAGTTAATGAGGTAAGAGAACGAGTGAGTGACATAGAAGACAAGTTGATGGCAAGGAAGGAAGCAGGGGAAAAAAAAGAGAAAAACAATTAAAAGATCACGAGGAAAGGTTAAGGGAAATAAATTACAGCCTCAGAAGGAAAACTCTATGTTTAACTGGGGTTCTAGAGGGCGTCAAAAGGGAGAGAGGACCAGAAAGTGTATTTGAACAAAACATAGCTGAGAATTTCCCTAACTTGGGAAGGGAAACAGGTGTTCAGATCCAGGAAATAGAGAGATCCCCCCCTCTAAAATCAATAAAAACCATACAACACCCTGACATTTAAGAGTGAAACTTGCAAATTCCAAAGATAAAGAGAAAATCCTTAAAGCAGCAAGAGACAAGAGATCCCAAAACTATATGCGGAGAAGTATTAGGTTAACAGCAGACCTCTCCACAGAGACCTGGCAGACCAGAAAGGGGTGGCAGGATATATTCAAAATGAGAAGAACATGCAGCCAAGAATACTCTATCCAGCAAGGCTCTCATTCAGATTAGAAGGAGAGATAAAGAGCTTCCAAGATAGGCAGGAACTGAAAGAATGTGTAACCATCAAACCAGCTCTGCAAGAAATATTAAGGGGGACACTGTAAAAGAAAGAAGAAGCCCAAGGAAATAATCCACAAAAACAGGGACTGAATAGGTATCTTGATGACACAAAACTCATATTTTCAATAGTAACTCTGAACATGAATGGGCTAAATGATCCCATCAAAAAGGCAAATGGTTTCAGACTGAATAAAAAAGCAAGACCCATCTATTTGCTATCTACAAGACACTCATTTTAGACCTAAGGACACCTACACCCTGAAAATGAAAGTTTGGAGAACCATTTACCATTCAAATGGTCCTCAAAAGTGAGCAGGGGTAGCCATCCTCATATCAGAAAAATTAAACTTTATCTCAAAGACTGTGATAAGAAATGAAGAGGAACACTATATCATATTTAAAGGATCTATCCAAAAAGAGGACCTAACAATCATCAATATTATTGCACCTAATGTGGGACCTGCGAAGTATATCACAATTAATAACCAATTTTAAGACATACTTAGATAAGAATACACTAAGACTGGGAGACCTCAACATGGCACTTTCTGTAAACGACAGATATTCTAAGCACAAAATCTCCAAAAAACAAGAGCTTTAAATGATACACTCGACCAGGTGGATTTCACAGATATTAACAGAACTTTCCATCCAAACGCAACTGAATACACATTCTTCTCAAATGCACATGGAACTTTTTCCAGAATAGACCACATCCTGGGTCACAGATCAGGTCTCAACCAATACCCAAACACTGGGATTGTCCCTTTCATATTTTCAGCCCATAATGCTTTGAAACTAGAACTCAATCACAAGAAGAAATTTGGAAGAACCTCAAAAACGTAGACTTAAAGAGCATCCTGCAAAAGATGAATGGCTCAACCAGATATTAGAGAAGAATTAAAAAGATTCATGGAAACTAATGAGAATGAAGATACAACTGTTCAAAATCTTTGGGATACAGCAAAACCAGTCCTGAGAGGAAAATACATCTCAATAGAAGCATCACTCAAAAAACTGGAAAAAACTCAAATACAAAGCTAACCTTGCACCTAAAGGAACTGGAGAAAGAACAGCAAATAAAACCTACACCAAGAAGAAGAAGGGACTTAAGAAAGATTTGAGCAGAACTCAATGAAAGAGCGACCAGAAGAACTGTGGAACAGATCGACAAAACCAGGAATCGGTTCTTTGAAAGAATTAATAAATAGATAAACCATTAGCCAGCCTTATTAAAAACAAAAGAGAAAGGACACTAATTCGTAAAATCACAAATGAAAAAGGAGAGATCAAACCAACACCAAGTAAATACAAACGATGTTAAAAACATATTATGACCAGCAATATGTCAATAAATTAGGCAATCTAGAAGAAATGGACGTATTTCAGGAAAACCACAAACTACCAAAACTGGAACTGGAAGAAACAGAAAACCTGAACGGCCAATCATCAGGGAGGAAATTGATGTAGTCATCAAAAACCTCCCAAGACACAAAACTCGGGGACCAGATGGCTTCCCAGGGGAATTCTATGAAATTTTTAAAGAAGAAACAATATATATTCTACAAAATCTGTTCAGAAAGATAGAAAGAGATAGAGTACTTCCAAACTTGTTCTATGAGGCCAGCATCACGTTAATTCCAAAAGCAGACAAAGACCCCACCAAAAAGGAGAATTATAGACCAATATTCCTGATGAACACAGATGCAAACATTCTCAACAAGATACTAGCCAATAGGATTTATCAGTATATTAAGGAGATTATTCACCATGACCAAGTGTAATTTATCCCCAGGATGCAAGGCTGGTTCAACACTCATAAAGCAATCAATGTGATAAATCATATCAACCAGAGAAAAAACAAGAATCACATGATCCTCTCAGTAGATGCAGAAAAGCATTTGGCAAAATACGGCATCCATTCCTGATCAAAACTCTTCAGAGTGTAGGGATAGAGGGAACATTCCTCAGCATCCTAAAACCCATCGACAAAAAGCTCACAGCTATTACCTTCCTCATTGGGGAAACACTGGGAGCCTTTCTCCTATATTAGGAACACGACAGGGATGTTCACTCTCACCACTGCTATTCAACATAGTACTAGACTCCCTAGCCTCAACAATCAGACAACAAAAGTAATTAAAAGGCATTCAAGTTGGCAAAGAAGTCAAACTCTCCCTCTTCCCGATGACATGAGACTGTGCATAGAAGACCCAAAAGACTCCACTCCAAGTTTGCTAGAACTCATACAGCCATTCGACAGTGTGGCAGGATACAAAAACAATGCCTAGAATTCAGTAGCATTTCTATACACTAACAATGAGACTGAAGAAAGAGAAATTAAGGAGTCAATCCATTGACAATTGCACCCAAAAGCATAAGATACCTAGGAATAAACCTAACCAAACAGGTAAAGGATCTATACCCTAAAAACTACAGAACACATCTGAAAGAAATTAAGGAAGACACAAAGAGATGGAAAAATATTCCATGCTCATGGATTGTAAGAATTAATATTGTGAAAATGTCAATGCTACCCAGGGCAATTTACACATTTAAAGCAGTCCTTATCAAAATACCATGCACTTTCTTCGAGAGTTGGAACAAATCATCTTAAGGTTTGTGTGGAATCAGAAAAGACCCTGAAAAGCCAGGGGAATGTTAAAAAAGAAAGCCAGAGCTGGGAGCATCACAATGCCAGATTTCAGGTTATTCTACAAAGCTGTGATCATCAAGACAGTGTGGTACTGGCACAAAAACAGACACATAGATTAATGGAACAGAATAGAGAGTCCAGAAGTGGACCCTCAAGTTTATGGCCAACTGATATTCGACAAAGCAGGAAAGACTATCCACTGGAGAAAAGACCGTGTCTTCAATAAATGGTGCTGGGAAAATTGGGCATCCACATGCAGAAGAATGAAACTAGACCATGCTCTTTCACCATACACAAAGATAAACTCAAAATGGATGAAAGATCTAAATGTGAGACAACCATCCATCAAAATTCTAGAGGAGAACACAGGCAACACCTTTTTTGAACTCGGCCACAGCAACTTCTTGCAAGATACATCTACGAAGGCAAGGGAAACAAAAGCAAAAATGAATTATTGGGACTTCATCAAGATAAAAAGCTTTTGCAAAGCAAAAGAAACAGTCAACAACCTACAGAAAGGGAGAAGATATTTGCAAATGACCTATCAGATCCGCATCACTTGCCATCAGGGAAATACAAATCATAACCATAATGATATACCACCTTACACTAGTTGAGAATGGTGAAAATTAACAAGACAGGAAACAACACATGTTGGAGAGGATGTGGAGAAAGGGGAACCCTCTTGCACTGTCGGTGGCAATGTGAACTGGTGCAGCCACTCTGGAAAACCATGTGGAGGCTCCTCAAAGAGTTAAAAATAGAACTACCCTTCGACCCCGCAATTGCACCACTGGGGATTTACCCCAAAGATACAGATGCAATGAAACGCCAGGACAGCTGCACCCTGATGTTTATAGCAGCAATGTCCACAATAGCCAAACTGTGGAAGGACCCTAATTGTCCTTCGAAAGATGAATGGATAAAGAAGGTATGGTGTATGTATAGAATGTAATATTACTCAGCCATTAGAAATGAGAAATACCCACCATTTGCTTCAACGTTGATGGAACTGGAGGGTAATATGCTGAGTGAAATAAGTCAGTCGGAGAAGGACAAACATTATATGGTCTCATTCATTTCGGGAATATAAAAATTAGTCAAAGGGAATAAAGGGAAAGGAGAGAAAATGAGTGAAAATATCAGTGAGGGTGACAGAATATGAGAGGCTCTTAACTCTGGGAAACGAACAAGGGTTAGAGTAAGGGGAGGTGAGCAGGGGCTTGGGGTGACTGGGTGATGGGCACTGAGGGGGCACTTAACGGGATGAGCATTGGGTGATATGGTATATGTTGGAAATTTAAACTCCAATAAAAGAATTTAATAAATAAATAAATAAATAAATAAATAAATAAATAAATAAATAAATAAAAAATTCTTTTGTGAAATCATTACCTTATTCCAGGTTTAAATTTCCGATCTTTTATCAATGTTAGTAGCTTTCCAATTGGTCTTAATGGTTAACTTACTTCAAGCTTATGCATTTATTGTTTGCTAGTTTGAGTCCTAAAACCAACCCAGTTTCCTTGAGATTTTGCAGACCATTGACCTTGAGGGTTGAAGGGCCACACTTTCTGAAAAGATAAGGCCTGACCACATTTGAAAACAGCTGCCTCTGATGCCAGCAAGTTTGTTCAAGTTCATGTTGACATGCAATTAACTGCTTGAGCACCAGCTTCTCCAGCACATAGCCCACTATTTCCCACACTTCCTCATTAAAACTCTGTGGCTTCAACTGGACTGGGAAGATGTTCTTATGGACATTAGTCCACTATCTTCCCAAGTTTCTAGCTTCCTGAATAAAGCAATTTTCCCTTCCCACCATTACTTTTCTCTCAAATATTTTTTTTTTTAAGTGATGAGTGGCCAAAAGTTTTTAGAAATGGTTATCTGGTAAGAGATTTTGATGAGCTAGTCAAGAGTTGTGCTTTCAATATGTCCAGCCGCACCCCCTTGGGATTCCTGGGGTGGAGCAGTTGGCTCAGACAATGCCAGGACTTATGCATTTATTTCCCAAGCCAGTGGCTATGATAGTTGGAGCCATCTGCTCATGGTTAGTGAGCCCTGAGTGGGAGACTTTGACAGATTTTCTCAAGCAGCTGCCCAAACTCCTTTTGTTTCAAGGAGGCTCCCTGTCTTCTCCAAACTGGTATGGACTGCCTACTGTGGTTTTTGTTGGTGGAGAGGAAGCATGCATCTGTTTATCTGTTTGAGCTGAGATATCAGATCAAGTCAGTTCACTGGCATGCATCCAGGAGTCTTTTTTCTATGCCATCTAGACTTTTAGCCATTTCAACCTTTATGGGTCAATCTCTGGTACCAGTGGTAAGAGAATTGGCTCATAAGTGACTCCATACCAATCTGTCCTTGAAGGGAAAGAATCTCTCTGTCTCAGAAGTACTTTGTCTGTTTTAGGATGGAATAATACACACTGGAGTGGGGAAACCTGGGTGGCTCAGTGGTTTAGCGCCTGCCTTTGGCCTAGGGTGTGATCTTGGGGTCCCGGGATCTAGTCCCATGTCAGGCTTCTGCATGGAGCCTGCTTCTCCCTCTGCCTGTGTCTCTTCCTCTCTCTGTGTGTCTCTCATGAATAAATAAATAAAATCTTTAAAAAAAACACACACACTGGAGTGAATTCTGTCTGATTAGCAAACATACAGTTATGATTTCATATCCTAAAAAATGGTATTTTATTGTTAATGCTTCTGGGAATATGTATGTTTTGAACTTGAATGAAAAACACCATCAAGTGAATGTCTAAATTATTATGCCATTTTGTAAATCAGAGTTATTTTGTCAGAGATCAGATAAATGGGATGAAATTCCCCACATTCAGGCTTTTATATTACTTCATAATAAAGATGCCTCACAGGAAGGGACCCAATTGATGGTGCAGAGAGATAAAGAGGACAAAAATCTAAGATACCTGACCTTTTTTCCAATAATCAGAATAATAAAGAAAAGGAGGAGGAATACAGTCAGATACTGGAGATCCAAGCTCCACCTGCCCAAACACAAACATCAAAACCAATGCCCTACCCACTCCCGGCTTCTCCACCTCCACCAGAAAGCTGAAAAGCAGAGAACAGGAGAGAAAGACAGGAAATAGAGATGGAGAAATGTTAGTCCAAACTTAAAATCTGCTTCTGGCCTTGCCAGCAGCACCCCTACTGTCTCTTCCTCTGCCTTCCCCCTCCTCCTTTTATTCTACCACAATGGATACCTCTCACTCAGTGGCTCCTATACCATCCTTGGTACCTTCAGCATCATTGACTCCTGCTCCTTCTATCCTCACTATTGAAGAAAAAAAGCACCCCAAGCTGTTCAGCCACCTTCTTATGAGATTCAAACTGGAACAACTCCTAAATCAGCAGGAAGGGGCCCAAAGGCTCCCCTGGACTTAAACTGCCCATTTCAGATTTCTCCACAAGAACCCCCGATAAAATTGACAGTGGGGAAAAAACTAATTGACCTTTTAGTGGACAAAGGTGTGATGTATTTTTTTATTAAAGCTAATCAAGATTGATGGCTTCATTAAAATAGACACATCAGGACGCCTGGGTGACCCAGTGATTGAGTGTCTGCCTTTGGCTCAGGGCATGATCCTGGGGTCTGGGGTTCCAGTCCCACATTGGACCCGCTGCAGAGAGCCTGCTTCTCCCTCTGCCTGTGTCTCTGCCTCTCTTTGTGTCTCTTTTGAATAAATAAAAAAAAATCTTAAAAAAAAAAAAGACAGGAACATCCCTGGAATTCTGGTCCAACTCTACCTCCCATTCAGCCACTACCCAACAGTCATCCACCTTGCCCAGATATGGTGACTGTGTATTTCCAAACATCTCCTATATCTCTGCCTCTCTCTGTGTGTATTTCTCATGAATAAATAAATAAAATTTTTAAAAACAAATAAATAAAATAGACATATCTTTTGGACTTATCATCATCAAATATAATACAGATAATTAGCTTTTATTCTACCTAAATTTATTAAATTCACGTTGTAATTGTTGCAATTTGTTGACAAAATGACCTAAAATAATGACTGATTTTTATCTAATGAAGTTTACGTGGGTAAATGTTGAGAATAAGTAGGTTGAATAGATAAAAGCGTGTACAAATAAAATTTTAAATAGCTTCCAAAATCTTCAGTAACCTGAAACTTTGAAGTTTTGTTAGGTTAAATAATAAATTGGCTTAGTTTCTTAGGATAGTCAAGTCTTGACAAAATAAGACAAAATATGTTAATTGTTTAACATTAATTACTAAATACAGGTTTATCTGATTTTGGCTTCTTATTACAGAAAACTAAATATGCTTGGGTCTGCTAATAACTATGTCTTATGCTTTATGTTGGTTAATTAAACACCAATAAAAGTTAATTAAAAAAAAAAAGTTGTACTATAAAAAATCACATTCCTATAAAATATAAAATGTATTCACAAATATACCAACCTAAATAATTCTGGTCTAATAGTTCACAATTTGTTGGTTACTACTGAGTTTTCACTGGAGAAAGTTTTCTAAGAGTTTAAGTTCTGATGAATGGAATTGAGACTGCTGGAAATGATAAGGAAAGTAACTGTATATAGGAAAAAAGGAGATGTATAAGAAAGGTATGAGGAATAAAATGCATTTTTGTTGAGGGAAAGAAAGTATTTTTTCCCAAAATGAGATTGGCTATTTATAGAGAGGTGAGGCTTATGAAATAATTTGAGTTAAAAAAGAAATTGTAGGAAGGTTATAAAGGGGAATCTTTGGGAAAAACTATGCATGGTCAGGACTCACTAAGATTGGAAGAAATGAATTATTAAAATATCCTGATATAAGATTGGAATTTGTTTTTTTCTCTGGAAATTGGCTTGACTTTGTTAAAAAGACAAAAGCTTCTTTTATATTTGGTATGTTCTTGATAAGAAATTATAAACAAGCTATTTTATCTTTATCTGCCCAGAAAAACAAGGTTTCTCTGTTTTTATTAGGTCTTTGATTACTAAATCTTCTCAATATTTAAAGAAGCTGTTTTGCTAACAACCAAGTAACCCTCTGTTTTTGCCTTTGGGATCTTTTATTGTCACCTTGGTTAAATACATGATAAAGTATTAAAATTTTATAGTGACCTATGATCCTATTTAGGCATACCATTTAGAATCTTCTGAGGTTCTTAACAAACTTCCTAAAAATTCAAATTCTAAATAATCTTGACTAATTAGGTTTGTTTATTTGGTATGTTAAGTTACATTGGAAGCATTGTCAAACAATGCTTAATTTTATGTCAATTTTATTTATGTCAAACAATGATTGATTTTATGAGGTTATATTATGTGTGTAAATGTTATGATGGTTCTAAAAGTTATGTAAAATTCTTAACGTTTTAATATGTCCTGATATAATGTCATTACATGTAATTCTAATTAGTAAAACATTGTGTGCCACAGAAATAACTGGATTTCCTTGTCAACCACATTATAATAAAGTCTTATCAGATTTTTAAACATGGCGATTTTTTTAAAGAATTTTTTTTAAAGATTTATTTATTCATTCATGATAGACACAGACACACACACACACACACACACACACACACACACACAGAAGCAGAGACACAGGCAGAGGGAGAAGCAGGCTCCATGCCGGGAGCCCTATGTGGGACTCGAATCCGGAACTCCAGGACTGCGCCCCGGGGCCAAAGGCAGGTGCCAATCTGCTGAGCCACCCAGGGATCCCCCAAACATGGCTATTTTTGAGTCTTTTGTCATTTTCAGTTATTCTGATGCTCTTGCAAAATACATTTCAACTTCAAGGAGATTCATGAAAAAGATTTTTGACAGTCTGATACTTTTAAGATCATAAAACTAAACTAACAATTTCCAGAACTAATGGAAAAACTGCATCCAAACAGAACAAGAATTAAAAACATGGAACTAAATAAATTTTAAAAGATGATTATATTTTTATAATTCTTATTTAAAACATTGCTGTTTCTCTAATGTTTGCTCTCCCAAATTTAAGAAAGCTTTTTCTCTTAAGATATCTATGACTTATAGAAATTTGATGAAAATATTCTTTTGTAAACAAACTGAAATACTTATTTTTTCCTTACCTGATCCCTGAGGAATTTGGAAACTGTCAATCAGTGTTCTTTCTTTCATGGCAATTATCATTATTTGCATATATTCAATGAAAATTGATACTCTTTTAACAAGACTCCATTGGAAACATCGGTTACTTTACCAAGGCTTTAAGTGGAATGCCATATTTAAGAAAGATACGCAAAGATTCAGTTATAACTAGATCATTTTAAGGAACTCAGGTGGACTATATGGAACCAATAAAGTCCCTTGGAGATGTTGGCCTGGTACCTTGCTTAAAGAGTTCCCAGCAGTCATACCAGGTGAGTCAGAAATGTCACTTCCCGGAAGATGCAGGAACCTCAATATATTTCCAAGACCTCAGGAAGAGAAAAATTCAGCCAAATCTGCAGGTATTGTAGGCAAATCTGATGGCATATATTTGACCTGGCTTCTGGCCTTGAGAGGCTATTGGAAGTTTAATCTAAAATTCCTTGTAAAAACTTCTGGCAAAGCAGGTTTTAAAAGAATCTCTATTGTCAATCACTATTCTTGCTGTATTTATGTAAATAATTATGTAAAATGTTAATTAAATTTATTAAAACTAAACTTATCTTACAAACAAATCAGTCTTCATTTGACCATCTTTGACAGGAATGAGGGTGACTTTAGAGAGAAAAATTATATTTCAATAACACACTTTCATAGATGTAGATTCTAGTTCTGAATAATTATCGTTGAGAGTTTGTTATTTGCTTATAAACCTGGGCTGGAACTAAGTTCTGGTTTCTTCTAATATTTGTCTGTGACTCTCCAAAGTAAGGTTTCCAATCTTCTCCTATTCTCTTGTCTTAAAATTAAGAACTAAAACTGCCTTTTTTCTTGAAGCCCTGTAAATTGAAGCTAGACAAGTCAAGAGAAACTTCAGTGAAATTGGCACAATAGCTCATATATAGTCAATCTTCATGCCTGTTGCTCTATGGGCCACTCAAAAAAACCACTAGAGACATTTGAACTACAAACCATAAAAATCTACCAGATTGCCAGTGCTTACTCCCACTCCATCTGAGGATGCTTTGAGCCTGACATCTAAATGTCCTCTCATTGGGAGCATTTGGGACTCTGATATTGGGTTTATAATTTGCTCCAAGCATTAACCTTTGTTTTTGTTTCCATAGAATTGCCTCTAATTAATTTCTTAATTGCTTGCTGCACAAGCCAGAGTCTATATAATAGCTAATACCACTTTCTGTACCTATATTAACTCCACCTTAGAAGTAAGAACCCAGAGGGACAAAATCAGGCAGCAAGCCACTTGGCTGCAATAGGCCTTTGCTCACAACATTTCATTTTTCCAAGGTGGCTGGGACTGGTTTACTGATCTCTTTTTCTTTTATACTGATCTATTCTTTTGGTATCAGATCAATTTTAGAGGGAATGATAAAATTTGACTTAACTCTACTGTTACTAGTCCTTAGACTATGGGATAAAGTTAATGATGCCATGTAGTGTCAAACAATATAGAAAAATATGCAAGCTACGGGATAAGAAACCACCTCTATACTCCCTCCATGAGAACAAGGTAGCAAAAACTACGTCCTGCACTATATCAAATTTTTCCATTCCAAAGCCATAGTCTGTCCTAATTCAGTTTGGAGCAGTTACAGAAGATGGACTTCTACCTATATCCCATAGAAAGGAATGAAGGATTGACAACGGGGATTTATAATAGCACTCCTGCTGGTCTTAAGGGTTAAATTATTTCAAGATTATGCACTCCTTGTTTATTGACCTGTGTCCCTTTGTTTATAATAGAGTCAACCTATTTTCCTTGAGATTTTGTAGATCATTGGCCTTAAGGAATGAAGAACCAGACTATCCCAAAAGATAAGGCCTGATCACATTTGAAAATAGCTGCCACTGATGCCAGCAAGTCTGTTCAAGGTCATGTTGACATATGATTAACTGCCTGAGCACCAGCTTCTCCTGCACTCAGCCTCAACCATTTCCCAAACCTTCTCCTTTAAAACCTTCTGGGTTCATCTTGACTGGGAAGGTGGTCTTGGAGACATTAGTCCACCATCTTCCCACATTGTGACTTTCTGAATAAAGCAATCTTTCTTTTCCCACAATTACTTATCTCTGGATATTGATTTTCACACAGAAAGAAGCCAAACCTGAGTTTGGAACTAGTTTTTTATTCCGTAACATCAATACATCAAGATTCTTTGTAACGGGTCTTTGAGCATCTAACAGGAACTTGGAGCAAAGCTCCTCTTCTATTTCTAACAACAAATATGCTTTTTATACAAATTTGCTAAACCCTTCCAATTATGATAAACCTGAAGTAAGTTTTCCCTGAAAACATCTTATATTGCAAAGCACGTACTCAAATTTAAAAATTGCTGCCATAAAATAAAAGTACCTAGTAAGAGGTAACATTAATTAAAGGATTATATCCCATAAGGTAAAAAAAGAAATTTGCAAAATTTCATAAAGTATGCTATTTATGAAAATGAGTTTTACATGCACAAATTTAAATATGCCTTTAATGCCACCTTCAAAACTTGGGGGTGTTGACAATATGTCTTCTTTTTTGAATATTACTTTCTAATCATTATTGTTACCTTTCATAGAATCCATGCCTCCCACAGCATAAAGTGCTCCTACAGTTGATTTTCTAGGCTTTGTCCGAGGGCTTTGCATCATAGGTCTTTTCTCAGGTAAGAGATGATACTTCATAGCTTCCATTAGGAGCTTCTGACATTCAAGATCACCAGTAAACATGGAGCTATTTTCAAGATCCACCAGTAACTGAAAAGTAATGATTCATGGTATATGAAGTAAAGAATCCACCACTAAAAAGAGCATATGTTTGCTTATATAACTTTGGAGAAAACTTAAGCTAATTCAAATGTAAAAGTGTTTGCATTTTAAATTGCTTAGTAACATTTTTATGTCCACTTATGATGTAAAATGGTTAAAGATCTCATGGTAGTAGCTACTGATCTGTTCAGATTTATTTGATATATATTTTTTCAATAGATACTCATAGAATAACAAGAAGTGAGAGTGAAAAGACACTCATAAAATGGGTCCCCTTCAAGGGACTGGCTATGTCTACACAAAGTAGGCATCTTTCAGTCTACTGCATGTAGCTAATCGAGCAGTTATTGGTGAACTAAGAGAAGTTGGTATAAACATGACCAGTTAAAATAAAGTAATATCACCTATAAAGAACTGCATCTTTATCATTAAGTCACTTTTATAAGTATTTTGAAAGTGGATGTTTTTTATCTATACTTGTACATGTGAATATCAGAAAAGAATATGTGTTAATAATTAGGTAATATTAGATGATAAATGCTTTATGACCATCATTGCCTGGAAGACAATAAGACCTCAATTGAATGGGATAAAATCTAAGTAAAATATTTTTCCTGGGGTGAGCTGAGAAGACTCAGAGCCTGTTTCAGAATTTTACCAAGGGTCATTTATATTGGTTCATTGGAGTTTTGGGTCTACAGTATCATAGGACACTGAAAAGAATTGTAAGCAGTTTGTTGGAGTGGAAATGCTAATCTCTTCACATAAAACTTCCCTGAGGTTTCCTGTTCTGCAGTACTTAACCCTAGCTTAGTTTTCATTCCACCTGTAATCTCTTATGGATTACTATTTGACTTGGCTGGTGAGACCCCAGGCATTTCCTTAATGCATATGTTGCTGAAAATTTATTTGAAAACTGGGCTATGTAACTTTTTTTTCAAAATATTCTTCAGGCATTTACCATCATTCTCTTCATATATTTCATTTCTAGAATATTTGTTAAAGTCACTATTAAAATTATATTGGAAGGTCTATTTTTTGTATGATATTACCCATCACTAACATTACTAGGAAAAGTTCACAGAAGTCCACACTTTAGACCTAAGACATACTCAGGGGTGGGAGGCCAAAGACCATTGGTTGTGTGTTTGTGCTGGAAATTTCTTCTTATTCCAATAAAGTAAGAGAAGCCAAAGTAAGCAGTTTGCTGAAATAACATCATATAGACAAAGCAGTGTAAAATTAAGGACCTCTGATCCTTTACACCATTGTGTCTCAGTTTTTATGCATATCTAAGAATCATCTGGAGAACATATTAAAACACAGATTCCTTGGCCTCACAGCCATAAATTGTTTCAGTAGGTCTGTGGTGGGGGCCTAGGAAACAGAGTTTAAAACCAGCTTTTTCATTTGGGGAATATAAAAAATAGTGAAAGGGAATATAAAGGAAGGGAAAAGAAATGTTGGGAAATATCAGAAAGGGAGACAGAACATAAAGACTCCTAACTCTGGGAAATGAACTAGGGGTGGTGGATGGGGAGGAGGGCGGGGGGTGGAGGGGAATGGGTGACGGGCACTGAGGCGGACACTTGACGGGATGAGCACTGGGTGTTTTTCTGTATGTTGGTAAATTGAACACCAATAAAAATTAATTTAAAAAAATAAAACCAGCTTTCAGGCAATGCTATGCTGCTAGCTCAGGGCCATTTTGAGTAGCACTGCCTTAAAGAATCTAATAAATCATATTAGAACCTCTCATGAGAATAACACATATAAGTGTATACACATTCACACAAACATAAAATTTCCAAAAATTCTGAACCTTGGGTCTAAAATTACACATATATTTTAATGTTTCTCTTTTTGGTGTTACTATTGCCTTGCCCTTCGAATAAATTTGCTATACTCAAGAAGGCAGTCAGGATTCTTTCACTGCCTGTGGATAGATTCTTAAAAGTAAATATGTAGCTCCATGGATTTAATTAACAGATAAAAGTTAAAAAAAGTAGAGAAAACATTAGCAAATTAATATTCTATTTTTAATATTAGCAGTTTGTTGAAAGTGAATTAATTTTAACGTTTATGAAGTTACTAATACACTAAATCTAGATGAAGCTCCTACTTACAATGTGGATGATGTTTGATGATATCAGTCACAGGCTATATAATATATGAAATGTGCGTATGTGCAATATATCCATATATATAGAATACAATTGATACCTTCTATTGATAAATTTGCTACAGAAAAAAATCACCAATGGTACAAGTATATAGTGAGACTGCACTCCAACTTCACTAAACTTCACTTACTAAAACTCAGTATGAGATAGGTCAATCCCAAACCATATACAAGGGTGTTTGTGTTTAGAATAGTTTATACTATTATCCTACAGCGTGTATGATGAGGGTGCCATTATAATGATTCTGTAGTGCATCTGAAGCTACTATAGTATGATTTCAATCATAGCAGCTAATTAATATGTTAATAACTATTAACCAGATTAGACTAACTCCTTGCTAAAGTCTCCTCTGGGATGCTACTATACTGGTTATTATCAGCTTACCTAGAAGGTGGTCAGGAAAAGAAAAAAAGAAGAACCTAGTCATTTTCTCTTCTTTCTGCTTCTTACAAGTGCTATTTGGTGAGAGAGGAAACTGAAACTAAAGAGTATGCTGAAATGTAGGGAATATCTGTACTTTTTTTAATACTTGTTTTCTCTCTTCATCATAAATAGTGCTATTTGAAGGCTGGATATGTCTTTTTGTGAAACAATGTACATTCCAGTTAACAGAAATTCTCAGAATAAAATAATACAAAAAAGGAATGGATTAATGCCTAGTGGTAGTTTAGAATTATATGTTACCTGGGTAAATTTTCATACCTGTGGTGGAAGTAATGGCAGCCTGATATAAGAAAGCAACATCGCTAGGTCCTGTTGTCTAGCCTGAACATCATGCCCCACCCAGTGCATTAGAGCATGGAATATTGTTTCTTCATCAGGCACATTAATGTCATCACTGCACAGAAGTTTTGAAATTTCATTAGCTGGAAGCAGGAGGAATTCTTGGTTCTTTATTACCTCAATGAAGTGTTCCTAGAAAAGAAAGATCTTTTACTGAAACTTTTACTTTAGAAATATCTTAACAAAATAAGCATATGAAAGCATTTCGCATTGTTGAAATTAAGAAAATATGAGAGAGACAGATATATGCATTTATAACAAATAGATGTCATTGCTGCCTGTGAAAGAGGGTAAGGGGAACCTTCTGAAGCTGAGGAGCAAAATGTTTCCACTGAGAATTATTTATTGAACACAACAAAAGGGCTTAACTGTTTCACAGGCCACATGGGTAGTATTCGAGTTGTTACAAGTGCTTTTTCTCTCCAAGCTGTTGTAGGTAGCAACAACTTATGACCACAAAAGTGACTGATTTTGAGTTGATCTTTAGCAAAAAACCTTAAGAGGAAGGCTGGAAATTTTCAAGGTGGAGGCTATGTTAAAGACCTGGGAAAGGTAGCTTTGTGCATTTGAGGGGGCAACATATTGAATTCCTTTGAGATGAGATAAACAGATTAATGAAAAACTCTTCTCTTATGGAAAAACATGATCTTTTATTAACCAAGGCAAATATATATTTTACAATGGATAATATACAAATTTAGGACAATCTAAAAGGGATTCCGATGGAGTTATTTTTGGGAGGGAGGTGTTGGGGTTGTCTTTCAATTATTATATATTATTACTTAATTCTCTCTTTGTCACAGGGTTATATTTTATGAAGTATCAAATTTCAGGCCTCTGTATTTCAATTTTTTCATGAAAATACCACTATATTTTTCTTATTTATAATGTTGCATATTTTTCTATGACAACACAGTTATCATTCACAACATTTTTCATAGTAAAAAAGGCTCAAGTTCTAAATGTGAAAAAATATACTTCCAAAATGGAGATAAACTTGTCTAGTTGGTAATTTATTTTGTACAATAAAGAGATAATCTTGAATCAGATTAAAACAGCCTCTAAATAAATTGGGGGGAATCTTGGATGAATCTAATCACTCCCTCAGCTCCACTCAGAGTTTAGTTATTTTGGAAGTGCCTTAGCTTAATAGTAAAATTATTAATACAAAAACCACTATTTGATAGCCCCATCAGGGAGCTCTAATACCATAAATTCCAAGCTAAACTGCCTATTTAAATGAAGAGCCCTTTTGTGATTAAGATGAACAATTGACAGAGGATGGTGTTTTATTGTAACCAACGTCCCTGGTTGAAAACCCTCTCACCTACAGCAATGTAATGCAACTAGTACTACAAATAATAATACATTAGATTTATACAGTACATCATACTTTCACAAACATTAAGTCAAAAAAATCCAGCCACATTAAGTCATCACCAATGTGATCTTGTGGGAGGTCAAATTATTCTGATGAGAAAACAGGCTATGTGAATTTTTTGGTTTCCTGTGCAATAAATGACAAAGTATAGACAAAAACCTAAGTCTCCAGGTCTACTCCATTTTGTTCAACACTGTGACTGCCTTTCATAAGTGACACAATTTTTATGAATGGGTTAAGAAAAAAAACATAAAACAGTCTAAAAATGTGGTTACCTATTAGGCCATGTATGTAAACTCTGAGAGTTTATATCATTATGTCAATATGATAAAAGACCTTATATTCCATTCTCCTATCTACTCCCCAATGAAAGAAAAGAAAAATAGTAAATGAGACTGAGAGATAGAGTGAAGGAGAGAAAGAGATTGGCTCAGTTGTAAAACCTACTCAATAGCTAATGTGGATCATAGAAAAATCTATCAAATTTGGTTATGCATTTGAAAAAAAGAAATCACTCAAATGATGTATATGATGATCACATTTATAGCAAGCAATTAGAGTTTAAGATAGAATTTGTTATGGCTCCAGAGAAACCTCCTGATGAGAATATTAAAATTGTTTGGCAATATAGTAACTTAGTCTAAATGAAAAATTAATATATTGGTTTAAATGATCTACATATGATACTTCATTATCCACTATTATGGGGAAATATTTAGTTAAGCTTAATGATTAATTTTAAATTGTTTTATTTTGGAATTATTTCGTTTCCAATTTCAGGGTAAACACTTTCTTTTATGTACCTTCCCAAGAGGTTTGATATTTATTTTTTAATTCACACTTACTTTGTTGTTAAACTTACTAAATGAGCGTACCATACTTGCTGAGTGTTTCATCAATGCAGATTACTATTTATAGAATTATGATGGTTAATTTAATGTGTCAACTTACTTACCCACAGAATGTCTAGACTTTTTTTTTTTTTTTTTTTTTTAATTAACTTTTATTGGTGTTTAATTTACCAACATACAGAAAAACACCCAGTGCTCATCCCGTCAAGTGTCCACCTCAGTGCCCGTCACCCATTCCCCTCCAACACCCGCCCTCCTCCCCTTCCACCACCCCTAGTTCGTTTCCCCGAGTTAGGAGTCTTTATGTTCTGTCTCCCTTCCTGATATTTCCCAACATTTCTTTTCCCTTCCTTTATATTCCCTTTCACTATTATTCATATTCCCCAAATGAATGAGAACATACACTGTTTGTCCTTCTCCGATTGACTTATTTCACTCAGCATAATACCCTCCAGTTCCATCCACGTTGAAGCAAATGGTGGGTATTTGTCGTTTCTAATTGCTGAGTAATATTCCATTGTATACATAAACCACATCTTCTTTATCCATTCATCTTTCGATGGACACCGAGGCTCCTTCCACAGTTTGGCTATTGTGGCCATTGCTGATAGAAACATCGGGGTGCAGGTGTCCCGACGTTTCATTGCATCTGAATCTTTGGGGTAAATCCCCAACAGTGCAATTGCTGGGTCGTAGGGCAGGTCTATTTTTAACTCTTTGAGGAACCTCCACACAGTTTTCCAGAGTGGCTGCACCAGTTCACATTCCCACCAACAGTGTAAGAGGGTTCCCTTTTCTCCGCATCCTCTCCAACATTTGTGGTTTCCTGCCTTGTTAATTTTCCCCATTCTCACTGGTGTGAGGTGGTATCTCATTGTGGTTTTGATTTGTATTTCCCTGATGGCAAGTGATGCAGAGCATTTTCTCATGTGCATGTTGGCCATGTCCATGTCTTCCTCTGTGAGATTTCTCTTCATGTCTTTTGCCCATTTCATGATTGGATTGTTTGTTTCTTTGGTGTTGAGTTTAATAAGTTCTTTATAGATTTTGGAAACTAGCCCTTTATCTGATATGTCATTTGCAAATATCTTCTCCCATTCTGTAGGTTGTCTTTTAGTTTTGTTGACTGTATCCTTTGCTGTGCAAAAGCTTCTTATCTTGATGAAGTCCCAATAGTTCATTTTTGCTTTTGTTTCTTTTGCCTTCGTGGATGTATCTTGCAAGAAGTTACTGTGGCCAAGTTCAAAAAGGGTGTTGCCTGTGTTCTCCTCTAGGATTTTGATGGAATCTTGTCTCACATTTAGATCTCTCATCCATTTTGAGTTTATCTTTGTGTATGGTGAAAGAGAGTGGTCCAGTTTCATTCTTCTGCATGTGGATGTCCAATTTTCCCAGCACCATTTATTGAAGAGACTGTCTTTCTTCCAATGGATAGTCTTTCCTCCTTTATCGAATATTAGATGGCCGTACATTTCAGGGTCCACTTCTGGGTTCTCTATTCTGTTCCATTGATCTATGTGTCTGTTTTTGTGCCAGTACCACACTGTCTTGATGACCACAGCTTTGTAATACAACCTGAAATCTGGCATTGTGATGCCCCCAGCTAAGGTTTTCTTTTTTAAAATTCCCCTGGCGATTCGGGGTCTTTTCTGATTCCACACAAATCTTAAAATAATTTGTTCTAACTCTCTGAAGAAAGTCCATGGTATTTTGATAGGGATTGCATTAAACGTATAAATTGCCCTGGGTAACATTGACATTTTTACAATATTAATTCTGCCAATCCATGAGCATGGAATATTTTTCCATCTCTTTGTGTCTTCCTCAATTTCTTTCAGAAGTGTTCTATAGTTTTTAGGGTATAGATCTTTTACCTCTTTGGTTAGGTTTATTCCTAGGTATCTTATGCTTTTGGGTGCAATTGTAAATGGGATTGACTCCTTAATTTCTCTTTCTTCAGTCTCATTGTTAGTGTATAGAAATGCCATTGATTTCTGGGCATTGATTTTGTATCCTGCCACGCTACCAAATTGCTGTATGAGTTCTAGCAATCTGGGGGTGGAGGCTTTTGGGTTTTCTATGTAGAGTATCATGTCATCAGCGAAGAGGGAGAGTTTGACTTCTTCTTTGCCAATTTGAATGCCTTTAATGTCTTTTTGTTGTCTGATTGCTGAGGCGAGGACTTCCAGAACTATGTTGAACAGCAGTGGTGAGAGTGGACATCCCTGTCTTGTTCCTGATCTTAGGGGAAAGGCTCCCAGTGCTTCCCCATTGAGAATGATATTTGCTGTGGGCTTTTCGTAGATGGCTTTTAAGATGTCGAGGAAAGTTCCCTCTATCCCAACACTCTGAAGGGTTTTGATCAGGAATGGATGCTGTATTTTGTCAAATGCTTTCTCTGCATCTAATGAGAGTATCATATGGTTCTTGGTTTTTCTCTTGCTGATATGATGAATCACATTGATGGTTTTACGAGTGTTGAACCAGCCTTGTGTCCCAGGGATAAATCCTACTTGGTCATGGTGAATAATTTTCTTAATGTGTTGTTGGATCCTATTGGCTAGTATCTTGTTGAGAATTTTTGCATCCATGTTCATCAGGGATATTGGTCTGTAATTCTCCTTTTTGGTGGGGTCTTTGTCTGGTTTCGGAATTAAGGTGATGCTGGCCTCATAGAACGAATTTGGAAGTACTCCATCTCTTTCTATCTTTCCAAACAGCTTTAGTAGAATAGGTATGATTTCTTCTTTAAACGTTTGATAGAATTCCCCTGGGAAGCCATCTGGCCCTGGACTCTTGTGTCTTGGGAGGTTTTTGATGACTGCTTCAATTTCCTCCCTGGTTATTGGCCTGTTCAGGTTTTCTATTTCTTCCTGCTCCAGTTTTGGTAGTTTGTGGCTTTCCAGGAATGCGTCCATTTCTTCTAGATTTCCTAATTTATTGGCGTACAGCTGTTCATAATATGTTTTTAAAATCGTTTGTATTTCCTTGGTGTTGGTAGTGATCTCTCCTTTCTCATTCATGATTTTATTAATTTGAGTCTTCTCTCTCTTCTTTTTAATAAGGTTGGCTAATGGTTTATCTATCTTATTAATTCTTTCAAAGAACCAACTCCTGGTTCTGTTGATCTATTCCACAGTTCTTTTGGTCTCGATATCATTGAGTTCTGCTCGAATTTTAATTAACTCTCTTCTTCTGCTGGGGGTGGGGTCCATTTGTTGCTTTTTCTCTAGTTCCTTTATGTGTAAGGTGAGCTTTTGAATTTGAGATCTTTCCAGTTTTTGAATGTATGCTTGTATTGCGATGTATTTCCCCCTCAGGACTGCTTTTGCTGCATCCCAAAGATTTTGAACGGTTGTATCTTCATTTTCATTAGTTTCCATGAATCTTTTTAATTCTTCCTTAATTTCCTGGTTGACCTTTTCATCTTTTAGCAGGATGGTCCTTAACCTCCACGTGTTTGTGGTCCTTCCATATTTCTTGTTGTGATTAAGTTCTAATTTCAAGGCATTATGGTCTGAGAATATACAGGGGACTATCCCGATCTTTTGGTATCGGTTCAGACCCGATTTGTGACCCAGTATGTGGTCTATTCTGGAGAAAGTTCCATGTGCACTTGAGAAGAATGTGTATTCAGTTGAGTTTGGATGTAAAGTTCTGTAGATATCTGTGAAATCCATCTGGTCCAGTGTATCATTTAAAGCTCTCGTTTCTTTGGAGATATTGTGCTTAGAAGACCTATCCAGGGTAGAAAGAGCTAGATTGAAGTCACCAAGTATAAGTGTATTATTATCAAGGTATTTCTTGAGTTTGGTTATTAATTGGTTTAAATATTTGGCAGCTCCCACATTCGGGGCATATATATTGAGGAGTGTTAAGTCCTCTTGTTGGATAGATCCTTTGAGTATGAGATAGTGTCCCTCTTCATCTCTCACTATAGTCTTCGGGGTAAATTTTAATTTATCTGATATAAGGATGGCAACCCCTGCTTTCTTTTGAGGACCATTTGAATGGTAAATGGTTCTCCAACCTTTTATTTTCAGGTTGTAGGTGTCCTTCTGTCTAAAATGAGTCTCTTGTAGACAGCAAATAGATGGGTCCTGCTTTTTTATCCAGTCTGAAACCCTGTGCCTTTTGATGGGGTCATTAAGCCCGTTCACATTCAGAGTTACTATTGATAGATATGAGTTTAGTGTCATCATATCTATTCAGTCCTTGTTTTTGTGGATTGTTCCACTGAACTTCTTCTTAAAGGGGAATTTTAAGAGTCCCCCTTAAAATTTCTTGCAGAGCTGGTTTGGAGGTTACATATTCTTTCAGTTGCTGCCTGTCTTGGAAACTCTTTATCTCTCCTTCCATTTTGAATGAAAGCCTTGCTGGGTAAAGTATTCTTGGTTGCATGTTCTTTTCATTTAGGACCCTGAATATATCCTGCCAGCCCTTTCTGGCCTGCCAGGTCTCTGTGGAGAGGTCTGCTGTTACCCTAATATTCCTCCCCATAAAAGTCAGGGACTTTTTTTCTCTTGCTACTTTAAGGATCTTCTCCTTATCTTTGGAATTTGCAAGCTTCACTATTAAATGTCGAGGTGTTGAACGGTTTTTGTTGATTTTAGGGGGGGATCTCTCTATTTCCTGGATCTGAATGCCTGTTTCCCTTCCCAGATTCGGAAAGTTTTCAGCTAGGATTTGTTCAAATACATATTCTGGCCCTCTGTCCCTTTCCGCGCCCTCAGGAACCCCAATTAAACGTAGGTTTTTCTTCCTCAGGCTATCATTTATTTCCCTTAATCTATCCTCATGGTCTTTTAATTGCCTGTCTCTTTTTTCCTCAGTTTCCCTCTTTGCCATCAACTTGTCTTCTATGTCACTCACTCGTTCTTCCACCTCGTCAAGCCTCGTCGTTAGGACTTCTAGCTTGGATTGCATCTCATTTAATTGATTTTTAATTTCTGCCTGATTAGATCTAAATTCTGCAGTCATGAAGTCTCTTGAGTCCTTTATGGTTTTTTCTAGAGCCACCAGTAGCTGTAAAATAGTGCTTCTGAATTGGCTTTCTGACATTGAATTGTAATCCATATTTTGTAACTCTGTGGGAGTGTGGGCTGTTTCTGATTCTTTTTTTTGAGGGGTTTTCCTTCTAGTCATTTTGCTCAG
The DNA here is from genome assembly GCF_018345385.1 of Vulpes lagopus. Taxonomy (NCBI): domain Eukaryota; kingdom Metazoa; phylum Chordata; class Mammalia; order Carnivora; family Canidae; genus Vulpes; species Vulpes lagopus. Next base: position 67,948,022 of record NC_054848.1, on the reverse strand, counting down.
TGCAGAGTGGCCAAAAACAAGTTGTATTGGGAAAAGGAGAAAAAGAGAGAGAAGGAAAGAAAAGAGAAAAAGAAAAAAGAGAAAGAAGAAAAAAATAGGGGAAAAAGAGAAGAAAAAGAAAGAAAAAGAAAGAAAGGAGAAAAAAGAAAAAAGGGGGGGTGGGGGAAGCAATCAGAAATCAAGAAGAAAGAGAGAAAAAAAAGCGCAAAACAAAACAAAACAAAACAAAACAAAAACAAAAACAAAAACAAAAAAACAAAAAACAAAAAAAAACCACGGGGGAGTATCTTCCGATTCTGTGTAGTTTAAGTCCCTTGACTTCCCCTGGAACTGGTCCGTCTCGCTGGTCTTCTGGGGGAGGGGCCTGCTGTGCTGATTCTCAGGTGTTGGCACTTGGGGGAGCTGCTCTGCCCCTGCCTGGTGCAGGGCTCGGTGGGGGTTGTTGACCCCGTGAGGCCCCGGGAGGAAGCCACAGTGGCGGGGGCAGCTCTGGGACCCTGGATCCAGCCCCCGCAGTAGCTCCGGGGCTCTCCTTCTGCAGGGCCTGGGGGCTCCGGGGCGGGGCCGCTGATCTGCTCAGTTCCAGGCAGGAGCGTCCTTGCTGTCCTGGGCCCTCCCTGCCTCTGCCTGTCCCGGGGGAGGCCGGATCCTGGGCTGTGTCCCGGCGCCCTGTGCTCCGGGGCCTGCGCTGTTGGATTCGCGCTCCCGGCGGTGCAGCCCCCTCCGCGGAGCCGCCGCCCGAGCCTCTCCGAGCTGTTCCCGGAGCCGCGCAGCCCCCTCCGCGCGGAGCTTCTTCCTCTGCGCGAGCCGCCGCCGCTGAGCTGTTCCCGGAGCCGCGCAGCCCCCTCCGCGGAGCCGCCGCCCGAGCCCCTCCGAGCTGTTCCCGGAGCCGCGCAGCCCCCTCCGCTCGGTGCTTCTTCCTCCGCCCGAGCCGCCGCCGCTGAGCTGTTCCCGGAGCCGCGCAGCCCCCTCCGCGGAGCCGCCGCCCGAGCCCCTCCGAGCTGTTCCCGGAGCCGCGCAGCCCCCTCCGCGCGGTGCTTCTTCCTCCGCCCGAGCCGCCGCCGCTGAGCTGTTCCCGGAGCCCTGCAGCCCCCTCCGCGGAGCCGCCGCCCGAGCCCCTCCGAGCTGCTCCGGGTCCCGCCGAGCGCTGCAGCCCTTAGGGAGCTCGGCGCACTCTCCGGGGCGCGGTTCCTCTGTTACTGTCCCAGGGAGCCCGAGGGCGTCCCCGCCTTTCTGGGGATCCTGCTCCAATTCCCGGGGAGCCCCTTTCCGCGGGGAAGGTCGGTGCAGCTCCTGCTCCTCCGGGACGGGGCTCTCCTGTCCTGGGGACACTCGCCCCGGCCTCAGCCCGGCTCCTCGCGGGGCCCCTCCCCCTCGGAGGCCTTTTGTGTCTTTATTTCTTTTTCCCCGTCTTCCTACCTTGATAGAAGCGCGAACTCTTCTCACTGTAGCGTTCCAGCTGGTCTCTCTTTAAATCTCAGGCCCAGAATGTCTAGACTTTTGATCAAACATTATTCTGAGTGTGTCAGTGAGGATGTTTCTGAATGAAGCCCGTTCTCATTAGGGAGGGAGATCTGTTATACTCAGTCTATGATTCAAAGGTTTGTAATTGAGTCTTGAGAGATTAACACTATTCTTAAACATTAAAACTATTTGTATTTTATAATACCAATACAGTATTACAAAAGCATTATGACAGCAAGATCTTTGCCTACCTCGCTTCATTTATACTAGATACTAAGACAACTAAAGAAAGGGAGCTAAGTAAGACAACAGTATTTTTGTGCACATCCTACTTTAACACTCAGTTTCACTCACATAATAAGAAAAGGAAAACAAGTCACTTTGAGCAACAAAACATAATTCAAGCTGTTTATCAGAATGGGTTCTGTCTGTGAGAGTAAGATACCAGATAAGAAATTTAATATTTAGTTTAAGAATTTAAGTAAATTAACAAGTAGTTTTAATGTTTGGCTTTTGTGGTAGGATTAATCTTTGAACTATACAACTGATGTTCCTACAGACTATATGGCACCTGTATTTAGCACATAGGAGTATATGTAACACAGTTAGATTACATATATTAAAATACCAGGCCATTATAATATAATTCTCCCCATAATGGCATAGTTTCAGGACTTTGTTTAAAACTTCTAATTTGGAAAAATAACTAGGGATGGGAAAAAGGAGAAAGTTTTTTTTAAAGAATGTATTTATTTATTCATGAGACACACACAGAGAGAGGCAGCGACACAGGCAGAGGGAAAAGTAGGCTCCCTGGAGGGACCCTGATGTTGGACTTGATCCCAGGATCATGCCTTGAACAGAAGGCAGAAGCACTCAACTGCTGAGCCACCCACGTATCCCAAGAATCTGGAGAAAGTTTTGCTAAGCAAATTTAAAGAATTCTAATATTATAAAGTTGAAAAAATTAAGATCTGTATGAAATTCTAGCAAAATATTGTTTATATGCATCTCAATTCTGAATTCATATTGTTAGTTTTAGTTTTACATGTGATTCTCTATTGTTTGCTTTTATATATCCGTCTTTTATTTTTAAATCTTAAATAACTATAGCAATTTTTGTAGTTTGAAATATTTAACTCTTTGTTTGGGTTTCACAGAAAGAGCCATCTGATATTTTTCCTGCTTCAGATGTTCAAAAGTTCATTTTCTTTTAATCATGGAATTATTAACATTAATGGTAATTTAATATCCTCTGACTACTTTCTCTTGCCTCCCTACAGACAATATATAATATATATTTCACCTCACTGTCACTTGACTGAATACAGATAGTCTTATCCCATGGATGTTTTTAAAGAATTAACACATACAAACATGTTCAGTTAATTTATTATAATTACTGATAGAATTGACAAGGATTTTAAGTTAAGTTTAGTCAAGTTAAAGGATTGAATTTCAAATTGTTTTTAACCGAAATAGATATTTTTGTTACAACATAAAATATCCATTCAGAATTGACTGATTTTGATAGTGCTTAAGCTCTTCTAGTTAACATTGGTATATTAATTAGTCTTGTCTTATTGAAAGTTATTTAACTTTCATTAGAAATCATAATGTATACAATTATAGAAACTTAAGTTCTAATATTACAAAAAGTCAGGACAAAGAAAGAAATACACTGATTTAACAATGAGCAGAAGCATGAATAGATATTTTTCCAAAGAATACCTACAGGTGGCCAACATACACATGAAAAGATGATCAACATCACACATCATCAGAAAAATACAAATGGGGCAACCCTGGTGTCTCAGTGGTTTAGCGCCAACTTTGGCCCAGGATGTGATCCTGGAGACCAGGGATCGAGTCCCGCATCAGGTGCCCTGCATGGAGCCTGTTTCTCCCTCTGCCTGTGTCTCTGCCTCTGTGTGTGTGTGTGTGTGTGTCATGAATAAATAAATACAATATTTTTTAAAAAGAAAAATACAAATGAAAACTACAATGAGATATCACTTGTCAGAATGGCTAAAACTAATAGCAGAAGAAACAAAAGATAATGGTGAGGATGTGGAAAAAGGGGAACTCTCTTACACTGTTAGGGGGAATGCAAACTGGTACAACCACTCTGGAAAAAAAGGATGGAAGTTACTCAAATAGTTAAAAATATAACAGCCCCACCATCCAGCAATTGCACTACTATGTATTTACCTAAAGAATACAAAATAAACCACATCTTCTTGTGGTTTATGTATACAATGGAATATTACTCAGCCATTAGAAATGACAAATACCCACCATTTGCTTCAACGTGGATGGAACTGGAGGGTATTATGCTGAGTGAAGTAAGTCAATCGGAGAAGGACAAACATTATATGTTCTCATTCATTTGGAGAATATAAATAATAGTGAAAGGGAATATAAAGGAAGGGAAAAGAAATGTTGGGAAATATCAGAAAGGGAGACAGAACATAAAGACTCCTAACTCTGGGAAATGAACTAGGGGTGGTGGATGGGGAGGAGGGCGGGGGGTGGAGGGGAATGGGTGACGGGCACTGAGGCGGACACTTGACGGGATGAGCACTGGGTGTTTTTCTGTATGTTGGTAAATTGAACACCAATAAAAATTAATTTAAAAAATAAAACCAGCTTTCAGGCAATGCTATGCTGCTAGCTCAGGGCCATTTTGAGTAGCACTGCCTTAAAGAATCTAATAAATCATATTAGAACCTCTCATGAGAATAACACATATAAGTGTATACACATTCACACAAACATAAAATTTCCAAAAATTCTGAACCTTGGGTCTAAAATTACACATATATTTTAATGTTTCTCTTTTTGGTGTTACTATTGCCTTGCCCTTCGAATAAATTTGCTATACTCAAGAAGGCAGTCAGGATTCTTTCACTGCCTGTGGATAGATTCTTAAAAGTAAATATGTAGCTCCATGGATTTAATTAACAGATAAAAGTTAAAAAAAGTAGAGAAAACATTAGCAAATTAATATTCTATTTTTAATATTAGCAGTTTGTTGAAAGTGAATTAATTTTAACGTTTATGAAGTTACTAATACACTAAATCTAGATGAAGCTCCTACTTACAATGTGGATGATGTTTGATGATATCAGTCACAGGCTATATAATATATGAAATGTGCGTATGTGCAATATATCCATATATATAGAATACAATTGATACCTTCTATTGATAAATTTGCTACAGAAAAAAATCACCAATGGTACAAGTATATAGTGAGACTGCACTCCAACTTCACTAAACTTCACTTACTAAAACTCAGTATGAGATAGGTCAATCCCAAACCATATACAAGGGTGTTTGTGTTTAGAATAGTTTATACTATTATCCTACAGCGTGTATGATGAGGGTGCCATTATAATGATTCTGTAGTGCATCTGAAGCTACTATAGTATGATTTCAATCATAGCAGCTAATTAATATGTTAATAACTATTAACCAGATTAGACTAACTCCTTGCTAAAGTCTCCTCTGGGATGCTACTATACTGGTTATTATCAGCTTACCTAGAAGGTGGTCAGGAAAAGAAAAAAAGAAGAACCTAGTCATTTTCTCTTCTTTCTGCTTCTTACAAGTGCTATTTGGTGAGAGAGGAAACTGAAACTAAAGAGTATGCTGAAATGTAGGGAATATCTGTACTTTTTTTAATACTTGTTTTCTCTCTTCATCATAAATAGTGCTATTTGAAGGCTGGATATGTCTTTTTGTGAAACAATGTACATTCCAGTTAACAGAAATTCTCAGAATAAAATAATACAAAAAAGGAATGGATTAATGCCTAGTGGTAGTTTAGAATTATATGTTACCTGGGTAAATTTTCATACCTGTGGTGGAAGTAATGGCAGCCTGATATAAGAAAGCAACATCGCTAGGTCCTGTTGTCTAGCCTGAACATCATGCCCCACCCAGTGCATTAGAGCATGGAATATTGTTTCTTCATCAGGCACATTAATGTCATCACTGCACAGAAGTTTTGAAATTTCATTAGCTGGAAGCAGGAGGAATTCTTGGTTCTTTATTACCTCAATGAAGTGTTCCTAGAAAAGAAAGATCTTTTACTGAAACTTTTACTTTAGAAATATCTTAACAAAATAAGCATATGAAAGCATTTCGCATTGTTGAAATTAAGAAAATATGAGAGAGACAGATATATGCATTTATAACAAATAGATGTCATTGCTGCCTGTGAAAGAGGGTAAGGGGAACCTTCTGAAGCTGAGGAGCAAAATGTTTCCACTGAGAATTATTTATTGAACACAACAAAAGGGCTTAACTGTTTCACAGGCCACATGGGTAGTATTCGAGTTGTTACAAGTGCTTTTTCTCTCCAAGCTGTTGTAGGTAGCAACAACTTATGACCACAAAAGTGACTGATTTTGAGTTGATCTTTAGCAAAAAACCTTAAGAGGAAGGCTGGAAATTTTCAAGGTGGAGGCTATGTTAAAGACCTGGGAAAGGTAGCTTTGTGCATTTGAGGGGGCAACATATTGAATTCCTTTGAGATGAGATAAACAGATTAATGAAAAACTCTTCTCTTATGGAAAAACATGATCTTTTATTAACCAAGGCAAATATATATTTTACAATGGATAATATACAAATTTAGGACAATCTAAAAGGGATTCCGATGGAGTTATTTTTGGGAGGGAGGTGTTGGGGTTGTCTTTCAATTATTATATATTATTACTTAATTCTCTCTTTGTCACAGGGTTATATTTTATGAAGTATCAAATTTCAGGCCTCTGTATTTCAATTTTTTCATGAAAATACCACTATATTTTTCTTATTTATAATGTTGCATATTTTTCTATGACAACACAGTTATCATTCACAACATTTTTCATAGTAAAAAAGGCTCAAGTTCTAAATGTGAAAAAATATACTTCCAAAATGGAGATAAACTTGTCTAGTTGGTAATTTATTTTGTACAATAAAGAGATAATCTTGAATCAGATTAAAACAGCCTCTAAATAAATTGGGGGGAATCTTGGATGAATCTAATCACTCCCTCAGCTCCACTCAGAGTTTAGTTATTTTGGAAGTGCCTTAGCTTAATAGTAAAATTATTAATACAAAAACCACTATTTGATAGCCCCATCAGGGAGCTCTAATACCATAAATTCCAAGCTAAACTGCCTATTTAAATGAAGAGCCCTTTTGTGATTAAGATGAACAATTGACAGAGGATGGTGTTTTATTGTAACCAACGTCCCTGGTTGAAAACCCTCTCACCTACAGCAATGTAATGCAACTAGTACTACAAATAATAATACATTAGATTTATACAGTACATCATACTTTCACAAACATTAAGTCAAAAAAATCCAGCCACATTAAGTCATCACCAATGTGATCTTGTGGGAGGTCAAATTATTCTGATGAGAAAACAGGCTATGTGAATTTTTTGGTTTCCTGTGCAATAAATGACAAAGTATAGACAAAAACCTAAGTCTCCAGGTCTACTCCATTTTGTTCAACACTGTGACTGCCTTTCATAAGTGACACAATTTTTATGAATGGGTTAAGAAAAAAAACATAAAACAGTCTAAAAATGTGGTTACCTATTAGGCCATGTATGTAAACTCTGAGAGTTTATATCATTATGTCAATATGATAAAAGACCTTATATTCCATTCTCCTATCTACTCCCCAATGAAAGAAAAGAAAAATAGTAAATGAGACTGAGAGATAGAGTGAAGGAGAGAAAGAGATTGGCTCAGTTGTAAAACCTACTCAATAGCTAATGTGGATCATAGAAAAATCTATCAAATTTGGTTATGCATTTGAAAAAAAGAAATCACTCAAATGATGTATATGATGATCACATTTATAGCAAGCAATTAGAGTTTAAGATAGAATTTGTTATGGCTCCAGAGAAACCTCCTGATGAGAATATTAAAATTGTTTGGCAATATAGTAACTTAGTCTAAATGAAAAATTAATATATTGGTTTAAATGATCTACATATGATACTTCATTATCCACTATTATGGGGAAATATTTAGTTAAGCTTAATGATTAATTTTAAATTGTTTTATTTTGGAATTATTTCGTTTCCAATTTCAGGGTAAACACTTTCTTTTATGTACCTTCCCAAGAGGTTTGATATTTATTTTTTAATTCACACTTACTTTGTTGTTAAACTTACTAAATGAGCGTACCATACTTGCTGAGTGTTTCATCAATGCAGATTACTATTTATAGAATTATGATGGTTAATTTAATGTGTCAACTTACTTACCCACAGAATGTCTAGACTTTTTTTTTTTTTTTTTTTTTTAATTAACTTTTATTGGTGTTTAATTTACCAACATACAGAAAAACACCCAGTGCTCATCCCGTCAAGTGTCCACCTCAGTGCCCGTCACCCATTCCCCTCCAACACCCGCCCTCCTCCCCTTCCACCACCCCTAGTTCGTTTCCCCGAGTTAGGAGTCTTTATGTTCTGTCTCCCTTCCTGATATTTCCCAACATTTCTTTTCCCTTCCTTTATATTCCCTTTCACTATTATTCATATTCCCCAAATGAATGAGAACATACACTGTTTGTCCTTCTCCGATTGACTTATTTCACTCAGCATAATACCCTCCAGTTCCATCCACGTTGAAGCAAATGGTGGGTATTTGTCGTTTCTAATTGCTGAGTAATATTCCATTGTATACATAAACCACATCTTCTTTATCCATTCATCTTTCGATGGACACCGAGGCTCCTTCCACAGTTTGGCTATTGTGGCCATTGCTGATAGAAACATCGGGGTGCAGGTGTCCCGACGTTTCATTGCATCTGAATCTTTGGGGTAAATCCCCAACAGTGCAATTGCTGGGTCGTAGGGCAGGTCTATTTTTAACTCTTTGAGGAACCTCCACACAGTTTTCCAGAGTGGCTGCACCAGTTCACATTCCCACCAACAGTGTAAGAGGGTTCCCTTTTCTCCGCATCCTCTCCAACATTTGTGGTTTCCTGCCTTGTTAATTTTCCCCATTCTCACTGGTGTGAGGTGGTATCTCATTGTGGTTTTGATTTGTATTTCCCTGATGGCAAGTGATGCAGAGCATTTTCTCATGTGCATGTTGGCCATGTCCATGTCTTCCTCTGTGAGATTTCTCTTCATGTCTTTTGCCCATTTCATGATTGGATTGTTTGTTTCTTTGGTGTTGAGTTTAATAAGTTCTTTATAGATTTTGGAAACTAGCCCTTTATCTGATATGTCATTTGCAAATATCTTCTCCCATTCTGTAGGTTGTCTTTTAGTTTTGTTGACTGTATCCTTTGCTGTGCAAAAGCTTCTTATCTTGATGAAGTCCCAATAGTTCATTTTTGCTTTTGTTTCTTTTGCCTTCGTGGATGTATCTTGCAAGAAGTTACTGTGGCCAAGTTCAAAAAGGGTGTTGCCTGTGTTCTCCTCTAGGATTTTGATGGAATCTTGTCTCACATTTAGATCTCTCATCCATTTTGAGTTTATCTTTGTGTATGGTGAAAGAGAGTGGTCCAGTTTCATTCTTCTGCATGTGGATGTCCAATTTTCCCAGCACCATTTATTGAAGAGACTGTCTTTCTTCCAATGGATAGTCTTTCCTCCTTTATCGAATATTAGATGGCCGTACATTTCAGGGTCCACTTCTGGGTTCTCTATTCTGTTCCATTGATCTATGTGTCTGTTTTTGTGCCAGTACCACACTGTCTTGATGACCACAGCTTTGTAATACAACCTGAAATCTGGCATTGTGATGCCCCCAGCTAAGGTTTTCTTTTTTAAAATTCCCCTGGCGATTCGGGGTCTTTTCTGATTCCACACAAATCTTAAAATAATTTGTTCTAACTCTCTGAAGAAAGTCCATGGTATTTTGATAGGGATTGCATTAAACGTATAAATTGCCCTGGGTAACATTGACATTTTTACAATATTAATTCTGCCAATCCATGAGCATGGAATATTTTTCCATCTCTTTGTGTCTTCCTCAATTTCTTTCAGAAGTGTTCTATAGTTTTTAGGGTATAGATCTTTTACCTCTTTGGTTAGGTTTATTCCTAGGTATCTTATGCTTTTGGGTGCAATTGTAAATGGGATTGACTCCTTAATTTCTCTTTCTTCAGTCTCATTGTTAGTGTATAGAAATGCCATTGATTTCTGGGCATTGATTTTGTATCCTGCCACGCTACCAAATTGCTGTATGAGTTCTAGCAATCTGGGGGTGGAGGCTTTTGGGTTTTCTATGTAGAGTATCATGTCATCAGCGAAGAGGGAGAGTTTGACTTCTTCTTTGCCAATTTGAATGCCTTTAATGTCTTTTTGTTGTCTGATTGCTGAGGCGAGGACTTCCAGAACTATGTTGAACAGCAGTGGTGAGAGTGGACATCCCTGTCTTGTTCCTGATCTTAGGGGAAAGGCTCCCAGTGCTTCCCCATTGAGAATGATATTTGCTGTGGGCTTTTCGTAGATGGCTTTTAAGATGTCGAGGAAAGTTCCCTCTATCCCAACACTCTGAAGGGTTTTGATCAGGAATGGATGCTGTATTTTGTCAAATGCTTTCTCTGCATCTAATGAGAGTATCATATGGTTCTTGGTTTTTCTCTTGCTGATATGATGAATCACATTGATGGTTTTACGAGTGTTGAACCAGCCTTGTGTCCCAGGGATAAATCCTACTTGGTCATGGTGAATAATTTTCTTAATGTGTTGTTGGATCCTATTGGCTAGTATCTTGTTGAGAATTTTTGCATCCATGTTCATCAGGGATATTGGTCTGTAATTCTCCTTTTTGGTGGGGTCTTTGTCTGGTTTCGGAATTAAGGTGATGCTGGCCTCATAGAACGAATTTGGAAGTACTCCATCTCTTTCTATCTTTCCAAACAGCTTTAGTAGAATAGGTATGATTTCTTCTTTAAACGTTTGATAGAATTCCCCTGGGAAGCCATCTGGCCCTGGACTCTTGTGTCTTGGGAGGTTTTTGATGACTGCTTCAATTTCCTCCCTGGTTATTGGCCTGTTCAGGTTTTCTATTTCTTCCTGCTCCAGTTTTGGTAGTTTGTGGCTTTCCAGGAATGCGTCCATTTCTTCTAGATTTCCTAATTTATTGGCGTACAGCTGTTCATAATATGTTTTTAAAATCGTTTGTATTTCCTTGGTGTTGGTAGTGATCTCTCCTTTCTCATTCATGATTTTATTAATTTGAGTCTTCTCTCTCTTCTTTTTAATAAGGTTGGCTAATGGTTTATCTATCTTATTAATTCTTTCAAAGAACCAACTCCTGGTTCTGTTGATCTATTCCACAGTTCTTTTGGTCTCGATATCATTGAGTTCTGCTCGAATTTTAATTAACTCTCTTCTTCTGCTGGGGGTGGGGTCCATTTGTTGCTTTTTCTCTAGTTCCTTTATGTGTAAGGTGAGCTTTTGAATTTGAGATCTTTCCAGTTTTTGAATGTATGCTTGTATTGCGATGTATTTCCCCCTCAGGACTGCTTTTGCTGCATCCCAAAGATTTTGAACGGTTGTATCTTCATTTTCATTAGTTTCCATGAATCTTTTTAATTCTTCCTTAATTTCCTGGTTGACCTTTTCATCTTTTAGCAGGATGGTCCTTAACCTCCACGTGTTTGTGGTCCTTCCATATTTCTTGTTGTGATTAAGTTCTAATTTCAAGGCATTATGGTCTGAGAATATACAGGGGACTATCCCGATCTTTTGGTATCGGTTCAGACCCGATTTGTGACCCAGTATGTGGTCTATTCTGGAGAAAGTTCCATGTGCACTTGAGAAGAATGTGTATTCAGTTGAGTTTGGATGTAAAGTTCTGTAGATATCTGTGAAATCCATCTGGTCCAGTGTATCATTTAAAGCTCTCGTTTCTTTGGAGATATTGTGCTTAGAAGACCTATCCAGGGTAGAAAGAGCTAGATTGAAGTCACCAAGTATAAGTGTATTATTATCAAGGTATTTCTTGAGTTTGGTTATTAATTGGTTTAAATATTTGGCAGCTCCCACATTCGGGGCATATATATTGAGGAGTGTTAAGTCCTCTTGTTGGATAGATCCTTTGAGTATGAGATAGTGTCCCTCTTCATCTCTCACTATAGTCTTCGGGGTAAATTTTAATTTATCTGATATAAGGATGGCAACCCCTGCTTTCTTTTGAGGACCATTTGAATGGTAAATGGTTCTCCAACCTTTTATTTTCAGGTTGTAGGTGTCCTTCTGTCTAAAATGAGTCTCTTGTAGACAGCAAATAGATGGGTCCTGCTTTTTTATCCAGTCTGAAACCCTGTGCCTTTTGATGGGGTCATTAAGCCCGTTCACATTCAGAGTTACTATTGATAGATATGAGTTTAGTGTCATCATATCTATTCAGTCCTTGTTTTTGTGGATTGTTCCACTGAACTTCTTCTTAAAGGGGAATTTTAAGAGTCCCCCTTAAAATTTCTTGCAGAGCTGGTTTGGAGGTTACATATTCTTTCAGTTGCTGCCTGTCTTGGAAACTCTTTATCTCTCCTTCCATTTTGAATGAAAGCCTTGCTGGGTAAAGTATTCTTGGTTGCATGTTCTTTTCATTTAGGACCCTGAATATATCCTGCCAGCCCTTTCTGGCCTGCCAGGTCTCTGTGGAGAGGTCTGCTGTTACCCTAATATTCCTCCCCATAAAAGTCAGGGACTTTTTTTCTCTTGCTACTTTAAGGATCTTCTCCTTATCTTTGGAATTTGCAAGCTTCACTATTAAATGTCGAGGTGTTGAACGGTTTTTGTTGATTTTAGGGGGGGATCTCTCTATTTCCTGGATCTGAATGCCTGTTTCCCTTCCCAGATTCGGAAAGTTTTCAGCTAGGATTTGTTCAAATACATATTCTGGCCCTCTGTCCCTTTCCGCGCCCTCAGGAACCCCAATTAAACGTAGGTTTTTCTTCCTCAGGCTATCATTTATTTCCCTTAATCTATCCTCATGGTCTTTTAATTGCCTGTCTCTTTTTTCCTCAGTTTCCCTCTTTGCCATCAACTTGTCTTCTATGTCACTCACTCGTTCTTCCACCTCGTCAAGCCTCGTCGTTAGGACTTCTAGCTTGGATTGCATCTCATTTAATTGATTTTTAATTTCTGCCTGATTAGATCTAAATTCTGCAGTCATGAAGTCTCTTGAGTCCTTTATGGTTTTTTCTAGAGCCACCAGTAGCTGTAAAATAGTGCTTCTGAATTGGCTTTCTGACATTGAATTGTAATCCATATTTTGTAACTCTGTGGGAGTGTGGGCTGTTTCTGATTCTTTTTTTTGAGGGGTTTTCCTTCTAGTCATTTTGCTCAGTGCAGAGTGGCCAAAAACAAGTTGTATTGGGAAAAGGAGAAAAAGAGAGAGAAGGAAAGAAAAGAGAAAAAGAAAAAAGAGAAAGAAGAAAAAAATAGGGGAAAAAGAGAAGAAAAAGAAAGAAAAAGAAAGAAAGGAGAAAAAAGAAAAAAGGGGGGGTGGGGGAAGCAATCAGAAATCAAGAAGAAAGAGAGAAAAAAAAGCGCAAAACAAAACAAAACAAAACAAAACAAAAACAAAAACAAAAACAAAAAAACAAAAAACAAAAAAAACCACGGGGGAGTATCTTCCGATTCTGTGTAGTTTAAGTCCCTTGACTTCCCCTGGAACTGGTCCGTCTCGCTGGTCTTCTGGGGGAGGGGCCTGCTGTGCTGATTCTCAGGTGTTGGCACTTGGGGGAGCTGCTCTGCCCCTGCCTGGTGCAGGGCTCGGTGGGGGTTGTTGACCCCGTGAGGCCCCGGGAGGAAGCCACAGTGGCGGGGGCAGCTCTGGGACCCTGGATCCAGCCCCCGCAGTAGCTCCGGGGCTCTCCTTCTGCAGGGCCTGGGGGCTCCGGGGCGGGGCCGCTGATCTGCTCAGTTCCAGGCAGGAGCGTCCTTGCTGTCCTGGGCCCTCCCTGCCTCTGCCTGTCCCGGGGGAGGCCGGATCCTGGGCTGTGTCCCGGCGCCCTGTGCTCCGGGGCCTGCGCTGTTGGATTCGCGCTCCCGGCGGTGCAGCCCCCTCCGCGGAGCCGCCGCCCGAGCCTCTCCGAGCTGTTCCCGGAGCCGCGCAGCCCCCTCCGCGCGGAGCTTCTTCCTCTGCGCGAGCCGCCGCCGCTGAGCTGTTCCCGGAGCCGCGCAGCCCCCTCCGCGGAGCCGCCGCCCGAGCCCCTCCGAGCTGTTCCCGGAGCCGCGCAGCCCCCTCCGCTCGGTGCTTCTTCCTCCGCCCGAGCCGCCGCCGCTGAGCTGTTCCCGGAGCCGCGCAGCCCCCTCCGCGGAGCCGCCGCCCGAGCCCCTCCGAGCTGTTCCCGGAGCCGCGCAGCCCCCTCCGCGCGGTGCTTCTTCCTCCGCCCGAGCCGCCGCCGCTGAGCTGTTCCCGGAGCCCTGCAGCCCCCTCCGCGGAGCCGCCGCCCGAGCCCCTCCGAGCTGCTCCGGGTCCCGCCGAGCGCTGCAGCCCTTAGGGAGCTCGGCGCACTCTCCGGGGCGCGGTTCCTCTGTTACTGTCCCAGGGAGCCCGAGGGCGTCCCCGCCTTTCTGGGGATCCTGCTCCAATTCCCGGGGAGCCCCTTTCCGCGGGGAAGGTCGGTGCAGCTCCTGCTCCTCCGGGACGGGGCTCTCCTGTCCTGGGGACACTCGCCCCGGCCTCAGCCCGGCTCCTCGCGGGGCCCCTCCCCCTCGGAGGCCTTTTGTGTCTTTATTTCTTTTTCCCCGTCTTCCTACCTTGATAGAAGCGCGAACTCTTCTCACTGTAGCGTTCCAGCTGGTCTCTCTTTAAATCTCAGGCCCAGAATGTCTAGACTTTTGATCAAACATTATTCTGAGTGTGTCAGTGAGGATGTTTCTGAATGAAGCCCGTTCTCATTAGGGAGGGAGATCTGTTATACTCAGTCTATGATTCAAAGGTTTGTAATTGAGTCTTGAGAGATTAACACTATTCTTAAACATTAAAACTATTTGTATTTTATAATACCAATACAGTATTACAAAAGCATTATGACAGCAAGATCTTTGCCTACCTCGCTTCATTTATACTAGATACTAAGACAACTAAAGAAAGGGAGCTAAGTAAGACAACAGTATTTTTGTGCACATCCTACTTTAACACTCAGTTTCACTCACATAATAAGAAAAGGAAAACAAGTCACTTTGAGCAACAAAACATAATTCAAGCTGTTTATCAGAATGGGTTCTGTCTGTGAGAGTAAGATACCAGATAAGAAATTTAATATTTAGTTTAAGAATTTAAGTAAATTAACAAGTAGTTTTAATGTTTGGCTTTTGTGGTAGGATTAATCTTTGAACTATACAACTGATGTTCCTACAGACTATATGGCACCTGTATTTAGCACATAGGAGTATATGTAACACAGTTAGATTACATATATTAAAATACCAGGCCATTATAATATAATTCTCCCCATAATGGCATAGTTTCAGGACTTTGTTTAAAACTTCTAATTTGGAAAAATAACTAGGGATGGGAAAAAGGAGAAAGTTTTTTTTAAAGAATGTATTTATTTATTCATGAGACACACACAGAGAGAGGCAGCGACACAGGCAGAGGGAAAAGTAGGCTCCCTGGAGGGACCCTGATGTTGGACTTGATCCCAGGATCATGCCTTGAACAGAAGGCAGAAGCACTCAACTGCTGAGCCACCCACGTATCCCAAGAATCTGGAGAAAGTTTTGCTAAGCAAATTTAAAGAATTCTAATATTATAAAGTTGAAAAAATTAAGATCTGTATGAAATTCTAGCAAAATATTGTTTATATGCATCTCAATTCTGAATTCATATTGTTAGTTTTAGTTTTACATGTGATTCTCTATTGTTTGCTTTTATATATCCGTCTTTTATTTTTAAATCTTAAATAACTATAGCAATTTTTGTAGTTTGAAATATTTAACTCTTTGTTTGGGTTTCACAGAAAGAGCCATCTGATATTTTTCCTGCTTCAGATGTTCAAAAGTTCATTTTCTTTTAATCATGGAATTATTAACATTAATGGTAATTTAATATCCTCTGACTACTTTCTCTTGCCTCCCTACAGACAATATATAATATATATTTCACCTCACTGTCACTTGACTGAATACAGATAGTCTTATCCCATGGATGTTTTTAAAGAATTAACACATACAAACATGTTCAGTTAATTTATTATAATTACTGATAGAATTGACAAGGATTTTAAGTTAAGTTTAGTCAAGTTAAAGGATTGAATTTCAAATTGTTTTTAACCGAAATAGATATTTTTTGTTACAACATAAAATATCCATTCAGAATTGACTGATTTTGATAGTGCTTAAGCTCTTCTAGTTAACATTGGTATATTAATTAGTCTTGTCTTATTGAAAGTTATTTAACTTTCATTAGAAATCATAATGTATACAATTATAGAAACTTAAGTTCTAATATTACAAAAAGTCAGGACAAAGAAAGAAATACACTGATTTAACAATGAGCAGAAGCATGAATAGATATTTTTCCAAAGAATACCTACAGGTGGCCAACATACACATGAAAAGATGATCAACATCACACATCATCAGAAAAATACAAATGGGGCAACCCTGGTGTCTCAGTGGTTTAGCGCCAACTTTGGCCCAGGATGTGATCCTGGAGACCAGGGATCGAGTCCCGCATCAGGTGCCCTGCATGGAGCCTGTTTCTCCCTCTGCCTGTGTCTCTGCCTCTGTGTGTGTGTGTGTGTGTGTCATGAATAAATAAATACAATATTTTTTAAAAAGAAAAATACAAATGAAAACTACAATGAGATATCACTTGTCAGAATGGCTAAAACTAATAGCAGAAGAAACAAAAGATAATGGTGAGGATGTGGAAAAAGGGGAACTCTCTTACACTGTTAGGGGGAATGCAAACTGGTACAACCACTCTGGAAAAAAAGGATGGAAGTTACTCAAATAGTTAAAAATATAACAGCCCCACCATCCAGCAATTGCACTACTATGTATTTACCTAAAGAATACAAAATAAACCACATCTTCTTGTGGTTTATGTATACAATGGAATATTACTCAGCCATTAGAAATGACAAATACCCACCATTTGCTTCAACGTGGATGGAACTGGAGGGTATTATGCTGAGTGAAGTAAGTCAATCGGAGAAGGACAAACATTATATGTTCTCATTCATTTGGAGAATATAAATAATAGTGAAAGGGAATAGAAGGGAAGGGAGAAGAAGAAATGGGTAGGAAATATCAGAAAGGGAGACAGAACATAAAGACTCCTAACTCTGAGAAACGAACTAGGGGTAGTGGAAGGGGAGGAGGGCAGGGGGTGGGGGTGAATGGGTGACGGGCACTGAGGGGGGCACATGACGGGATGAGCACTGGGTGTTATTCTGTATGTTGGCAAATTGAACACTAATAAAAAATAAATTTATTATTAAAAAAATACAAAATAATAATTAGAAGGAATACATGCACCCTAAAGTTTATAGCAGCATTATCACAACTGCCAAAACATGGAGAGATCCCAAATGTCCATCAGCTGTTAAATGGATAAAGAATAAATTTATATATATATATATATATAAAACTCGATATGTATTATATATATATATATACACACAATGAAATATTACTCAGCCATCAAAAAGAATGAAATCTTGCCATTTGCAACAACGTGGATGAAGCTACAGTGATGTAACAGACTCTTGTTCTGTAGAGAACAAACTGATGATTACTAGAAAAGAGGTGGGTGGGGGATAGGTTAAATAAGTGATGAGGGTTAGGAGTGCACTTGCTGTGAAGAGCACCAGGTACTGCATGTATATGTTGAATCACTAAATTGTACACTTGAAACTGATAGTGCTCTGTATGCTAACTGAAATGTAAATAAAAACTTAAAAGAAATCAGGAATAATATATTTTCCTAATACTGTGGATTCAAATTGAAATATGTGCTTGGCTCAGCGGTTTAGTGCCTGCCTTCGGCCCAAGGCGTGATCCTGGAGTCCTGGAATTGAGTCCCACATCAGGCTCCCTGCATGGAGCCTGCTTCTCCCCTGCCTGTGTCTCTGCCTCTCTCTCTGTGGGTCTCAAATGAATAAATAAATAAAATCTTTTAAAAAAAGAAATATGTACTTATATGATTTATGTTTTGCAGTATTTTCATTTCTCCAAGCTTTGAGATTTAAGCACACTTTTCAATTTACAAAATGCGAAACATTGTTTTTCATTGTACTCATTGTTTGAGTACAGCTTGAATTATAAGAATAATTTATAAATAACTTGCACATAATGGATATTAGATAAAAATTTTGTCTGGTTCAAATTATATAATTATATAAATTTTTATTGGTCTTTAATTTTATACCAACATTAGAATCTTTACTTTGCAAAGGCTGTATATATATATATATATATATATATATATTATATATTATATAGTATATATACACACACTTATACATTATATATTGATATACACATATATGCACATGTACACATATATATTAGTAAAGAAATCAGTAAGTTAGCTATTGGGTTAGTATAACATTATTACAAGTTAATTTGAAGCAATTGATTTTACCATTGTGTAATTATGTGCCACACTTAAGAGCTCTGTACAACCCTGGGCATCTCCAAATGACCGAATCCCTAAACAGTTTGAAGGATGGAGCTGCTTTATGAGATAATTGGAGCAGACTTCAATGACTTGAGTCAGCTGCAAGAGACAAGCTGCAGCCAGCAAATTTTCAATAGTATCTTCTTTTAGCTGCAGGACACCTAGATGGTTTGAAAAAGTAAAGAATGATTATATGTCCAATAAAGTAAGACACAAATGTGCTCATTAGGTGAACTTTTCAATTTCTGTCATTACTAGGGCCATCTTTTCTAGGGCATAGCATTCACTATGGGAATACCTTTCAAGGTCGTCATATGCAAGGAAGTCCATAAAAACACTAATAAAATGGATGCAGGGAGCCAGGCTAGATTATCAAATGTAGCAAAGGAACAGTGAACACCATTATTGCAAAGAACAGTAATATGTTATTTGTCATCTTAGACCTGCCTCTAAATCTTATATCAAAAACTGTAAATACTATGACTCAGGGAGTATTATATCATATTGTGTAAGGACCATACAATTGCCCATACAGGTAACTATCATTTGTAGGGCAATAATTTTTTTGATAAATAAGTAGAGCACTAAGATTATATGTCTATATTTTTGTGTGTGTGTCTGCATTTATTAGCTGATAAGGATGAGTTTACTAAGGTATTATACCTGGAACTAACACCTGGCATTGTCTCAATTAAGAAAAATAATATTGCCAACAGTCCTCAAATAAATGTTTGTATGATCATTTTCTTAGATATAAAAAAGTGACTCTGTTTGAAAATATCTATGAAGAGATTTTTTTTATAATGAGATCAGAGCTATTTATTTCCTTTATATTGAGATATTATATATATACACACATATATATATAAATTTTCAGAGGAAGCATTGTTGATGACTTACTGCAAATGTTGTAAGTTATTTTCATAAGTTATATTCCTTTTTTGTTTTAGCCAACCTATATGTAATTTTAAAAAATGATATTTCATATGGGACACATATACTATAAACTATTTCCTTATATTTTTCCTTGTAAAATGTCTTAGTATGGATGCTATATGGTTTCATATGCATAAAGAAAAGAGAAATAGAGACTGTGATATGCTCTGTATTTGTTTCAACCTCTAAAATATGGTGCAAAAGGGTCTCATCCCTCAGCAGACTTTTTTGAGTTGTTTTTTTTTGTTTCTTTGTTTGTTTGTTTATTGTCATAGATTTTGATGAGAGACTGCTGCATGTATCTCATGAGACCCAGAGAAGTTATAGACTATTCTCAGATACATATCTAAAGATTCACCTGCTACAGACATTGAAATTTGGCCTGATTATTAAAAATAATATTCATTTTTTAATGAACAAAATCATAAAGCTCCTAGAAGAAAACAGTAAAAAAAATTCCTTGACATTTTTCTTGACAATTTATTGGATAATAAACCAAAAGACAGGCCACAAAAGCTAAAATAAACAAGTGGGACTACATCAATCTAAAAATCTTCTGCATAGAGAACGAAATATAGAATTTATTGAAAAGGCAATCTGCAGAATGAGAGAAAAATATTGCAAACCATATATCTGATAAGGGGCTAATATCTGAAATATATAAAGGACTCCTACAATTCAATAGCACAAAAGCAAATAATCCAATTAAAAAAGATCAAGTAACCTGGATAATATTTTTTTTTCCAAAGATAACATACAAATTACCAATAGGGATATGAAAAGGTGCTTAATATCACTAATTACCAGTGAAATGTAAATCAAAACGCATAGCTGTTAAGATGGCTATTATCAAAAAGATAAGGTATAACCAATGTTGGTGAGACTTTGGAGAAAAGGAAACCTTTATGCACTATTTGTGGGAATGTAAATTAATAAAGCTTTATGGAAAATAATATGGTCATTCCTGAAAAAAATAGAAAATAAAACTACCATATGATCCAGCAACCATAATTATTTATACAAAGAAATGAAATCAGGATTTTTAAGATGATTTTATTTATTTATTCATGAGAGACAGAGAGAGAGAGAAAGAGAGAGGCAGAGACATAGGCAGAAGGAGAAACAAGCTTCACGCAGGGAGCCCAATGCGGGACTCGATCCCAGGACCCCAGGATCACACCTTGAGCCAAAGGCAAACACTCAACCACTGGGCCACCCAGGAATTCCTATGAAATCAGTATCTTAAGAGATATCTGCACTTCCATATTTGTTGCAGTATTATTTACTATTATTATTTACTTATTATTTACTATTATTTATTTGCTAAGATATGGAAACAATCAAACAACCTAAATGTCCTTCAAAGGTTGAATGAATAAAGAAAATGTTTATACATTTTTTTCTCTGATTTCACAGAAATGGCAGGTACATTGGTGGTTGCTAGTGGCTGGGAGTGGGGAAATGGGGAGGTTTAGGTCAAAGAGTGTAAAGTTTCAGTTATAATAGTTCTGGTGATCTAACATATAGTATGCTGTGTTTAGTTAATAACATGGTATTGGGTACTGTATACTTGAAACTTGTTGAGATATATCTTAAGCGTTTTCACCACAAAAGGAAATTAACTATTTGAGATAATGTACATTATTATCTTCATCTTTGTAAACATTCCACTTATATATGCATAGCAAATTATCACATAGTATACTTTAAAATATATATTTGTCAATTGTCCCTCAAGACAGTTGGAATAGATAAATACTTCTAATCCCCTAAACTTATCTTGTTACCTTTGCCTTATAGTTTGAGTAAATATGACTTTATTATTTCAAAAGAAGAGACAAAGTCTTTAATATAGACATGGAATACTACACTTCTAGTTTTACAAATGAGAATGGGGGCCATATGTGGCTCAGCTCGTTAAGCATCCAACTCTTGATTTCAGATCAGGTCATGATTGCTGGGTCTTGAGATAAAGCCCTGCATGGGATTCTGTGCACTGAGCATGGAGTTTGCTTGAGATTCTCTCTCCTTCTCCTTCTGCCCCTCCTCCCGCTTGCACACACTTTCTTTCTAACTAACTAACTAACTAACTAATAAATAAATAAATAAATAAATAAATAAATAAATAAATAAATAAATCTTTTTTAAAAATGGGAATGTACCCACACCATTCAGGAGAGAGACAGACATGTCCCTGTATTTTTGTGTTAAAATAGCTTTATTCTCTCATGGTCAAAAATTTTATGGCATATTATTCACCTCTTATTCTTTTATACTACTGAATTTAGATTTTGATTCTGCTCCTTACTACCTTGGGAAAATTACTTAACTAGTTGATCCTTCAATTTTCTCATTTCTAGAGTAGGAATAATAATAATGTAGATTATCTAATATAGGGCATTTGTGATGATTGATTGACTTAATACATTTCACTTTACCTGTGTAAGCATACTGCACCAAGGAATTAAGTGCATTAGGATCAATTCCTTCCATCCTGACCTCTTCTTGTTTGGCTTCAAGCACATCATTAGTAAACATTGCAGCGAAATAATCAGACACTGCGCTGAGAACCAACCTTGAAATAGGAATGTTTCATAGGAACTTAAGTTAGTCTGTAGTTTCATCAAAAACATGAAATACAATCAGTAAGTTTGTAACACTGCTGAGTTTGTTATCCGCATAAATTTTTCACAGTAAAGTGTAGTGAAATTTGAAAGGTAAATTAAGTAAGTTGATTTTCTTTTGAGGATTTGTGCTGTTTTAAATCAATTTCTCTAAAGTTTGGTTCTTCTAAATATCACGCAGGGAAATAGAACATATATACTAATACTTTTTCAATGTAGGAAGATAAAAATATATTTTCTTCAGTGTTCTAATTTGTTTTCAAAGGACCAATTCATTCTCATTCACGTGCTATATTCACAAAATGATCTGTCTGCATAAGGATGCTTACCGATGGGCTGGGATTCGGAGGTGTCCAGCAATAAGTAATACATCACACAGCTGTTCCTCTTTCAGGTAGTTCTCCATTTTGTGAAGAGTTTGCTCTGTGTGGTTTACAGCATGGAACTGCTCCTCGGACCTGCTGACATTCATAGCTTCAGGATTTTGTGTATCCAATCTGAAAGGGGAGTAAGAGGGAGAATATGATTTGCTGAGTGTGAAAATGTCCAGCAGAAATTTGGGCACATCAAATTCTAAAAGAAATATACTGGGTTAAAGTAAAATTTAAATTTGCCCTCTAATCTTAAATATTTCAGTATGATTACTGTCTAGCTTCCCATTAAAATGAAATGTGATGGTTCATATTTATACTTAGAATGGAATCATAAATGTGTATAGTACCATTGCAGGACTAGTGGTAATTTTTACATGCATAAACATAAACTTAAATATGCCAGCCTCTTTTTTTGATTTTTATTGGTACCACAGTTATGTAATTAGGCATAAAATTGTAGGGATGATTCAAAAACTTTTCAAATTTGATTATGTCCTGAAGCTTCTCCATGGGATACTCATTATACATCAGAAATATTTCCTAAAGAATTTCAAACTTGAGTTCATAACATTCTTTACAAGGTCAGTGCCGTCAAGAAAATATACAATTTCCATATTTTATATATTTTTTCCAGATTTATTGAGACATAATTAACACATAACATTGTGTGAGTTTAAGGTGTACAGTGTAATGATTTCATACATGTATAGATTGTGAAATTATTACCATGATAAGGTTAGTAAACACGTCTGTCACTTCACAGAGTTACCATTTTTAATGAGTGTGGTGAGAACATTTAAGATCTAGGGTCTTATCAACTTTCAAGTATACAATACAGTATTGTTAACAATAGTCACAAGGCTGTATATTAGATCTCCAGAGCTTATTCATGTTTTTTTCCCAGACCAATGGATTTTATTTTATTTCTTTCCTATTTTAATTTAAATTCAATTAACCAACATATAGTAGTACATCATTAGTTTCAGATGTAGAGTTTAGTAATTCATCAGTTGCATATAACACCCAGTGCTTATCAACATACCCTCCTTAATACCCATCATCCAATTACCCCATACCCCTGCCCACCTCCCCTCCAGCAACCCTCAGTGTGTTGCCTATAGTTAAGAGTCTCTCATGGTTTTTCTCCCTCTCTGATGAATTCCCATTTAGTTTTCCCTCTCTTCCCCTATGATCCTCTGTACTGTTTCTTATATTCCACATATAAGTAAAACCA